>NC_056741.1:941388504-941573504 GCF_019279795.1 Protopterus annectens
ATAATGTTATTTTGCTGTTCCGGAATGTCTGCTAGTGTTTGTTTATGTCTGTCTGCACTTGCTGAGGGGAGATATGCACATGTTAATGACGTGGAAAAAGGAAATAAGCATAAGCAGTGAGACAAATAAAAGGTAATACTAAAAAATAATGAGTACAGTTCTGTTAATGTTGTGTCTTTAGGCTTTTCCCGGTTAGGGGTCGCCACAGCGGAACTCCGGTCCGCTAATGATTGGCAGCAGATTGTTACATGCCGAGTTGCCAGCCCTGACGCATAACCTTCAAAGAAGGTAGGCCCATTCACGCATGCCTTCACACAGAAGATGCTCTAGCTGAGAATCGAACAGGACAACTTCTTAATGTGAGGCGACAACGCTACCGCAGCACCACCACCGCAGGTCGAGTACAGTTCTATTAATATCATTATTATTTATGCAGTCTTCACCTGAATATTAAAAAAAATAATGTTGCTGTTCTCTATAAAGTTTTGACTCGACTTTTCCACAAGTGAGATGACTGGAAACTAATAATGCGCAGTATTTTTGCCAAGTGATGTGAACCTTTAAATATTTAATTTCATAATGGAATAATAAATGTAATGCATAGCATTGGCACAGCAGTTAGTACTGCTGTCTCAAAATACTTAGTTTCCAGTTCACTTCTTGGTTAATGTGCCTTGTCCTCTAAGCTGGGTCAATAACCACACTGTTGTGATGCTGCAACCTTTTATTAAATGTAATAGCATTAAAGATGCAATTGAATGCCCACTTATAATTTATTTATTTATTTATATTTGTTGACCGGGAGTGTCCGACTGGACATAGGTCCATTTTCAGTGGAGGCCCATGGAGAAAAGCTCCACAGTTAAAATAAACAGACAGTAGTTACACTGGATTACATAGCGATTAACAATTTACATAGCAATTACTTACAACATATTTACAGATGAAGAACATAGTACATCAGTAGACAACTAGAATCTTTATCTGTGAAGTACATAACAGACCTTAACAAATGTTACAATAAGAAGTTCCTGCTGTATAATAAGTACTAGGCTTATGAGCATCTCAGCTTGCTATAATCAAGGCAGTTAGTGGAGTGGAAAGAAAGGTAGTGGTTGGATGGGGTGGGTGATATTAGAGTGGGAGTTGCAAGGGCATAGTCAACATGTTTTTAGGTGCGCTTTTAGTAAAGTTTTGAAGTGGGTGCATGATGGTATGGAGGTAATTGTGGGTGAGAGGGAGTTCCATAATTTGGCTATGGTGCAAGAGAATAGTGCTTCACCAGCAGAGTTATTGGCTTTAGTGATCTGCAAGTGATTTTTGTTGTTGGATCTTAGTGGTCTGGTGGTGCGATAAGGTTGGAGTAGATTCTGGAGGAATGGAACATTTGGTGGATGGTTTACTAGTTTGTGGGTGAGTGAGAGTTGATACCATTGAAGGAGGTGAGGGAGTTCAAGCCAGCCCAGTTCAGCAAGTGAGAGACAGTGGTGACTATGGTAGGATGCCCCTGTGGCGAATTTGGCGATTTTTTTGTAGCAGGTCTCTAGCTTGTTTAGATCACATTGCCTTAGGTTGGTATATATTGGAGAGGCATAAAGTAGGGTGGAGATAAGGTGGGAATTTGCTATTGAAATCTTTGCTGCTTTGGTGAGAAGTTGCTTATTTCTGTATAACGCTCCTAGTTTTTTGTGGACTTTTTTTATGGTCATGGATATGTGAATGTCAAATTTTAGTTTATTGTCTATTTCCACTCCTAGTAATTTGGAGTGTTCAGTTGGGTATATAGTGGTGTTGTCTTTTGCTGTGATGTTAAAGTGAGAGTTGTTTTGAGTATGTTTGGTGGGTTGGAAGATGAGTAGTTTAGTTTTGTTTGGGTTGAGTATTAATTGGGCATCGGATAACCACGTTTCAACAGAGGAAAAGGCTTCCTGTGTGACTTTTTGCAGTTTGTGTAGGGACTGGGATGAGCAGATGATGGTTGAGTCATCTGCGTATTGTATGAGTGTGCCATGTTTGGTGGCAGAGGCTAGATTATTGGTGAAAACAGAGAAGAGTAGGGGTCCAAGGATGGATCCTTGGGGAACCCCTATGGAGACAGGTAGTTGGGGAGATATGTCATTCTGCCATACAACGGATTGTTGGCGGTCAGACAGGTAACTCTGAAACCAGTTGGTGACTGATTGTGTGAAGGATAGGTTACTGAGGACAGAGATAAGTTGTTTGTGTGGGACCATGCTAAATGCTTTAGATAGGTCTACGAAAGTAGCAGAGGAGAGATAGCCATTGTTTTTTATGCTGAAGGATAGTGTTAGTAAAGGAGAGTAAGGCAGTGGTGGTGCTATGGTTTGGTCAGAAACCATGCTGAGTACTGGAAAGGAGGTTGTTAGTAAGGAGGTAGTCTGATACCTGAGAGTGTATGCATCTCTCTAGTATTTTGGAGAGTGGAGAGAGAGAATATCTATGGGGCAGTAATTGGTTAGTTCTGTGGAGGGTCCGTTAATCATAACATCAACAGTCAAAACCATAAACATTGAGCCAGTCTGTGTTTTCAATCCTGTTCCGGTTAAGCTTTATAGGTCTGTGTGTGTAACCCAAGCTACCACATACCTGGTCGTAAAGCCATTTATGTCTTACCTCCCAACCTAAACACCTCTTGCCATGGTCAATGCTTAAACTTAATCCAAACTGTCTTGTCATGATAAGTTCATGGAGCACAACAGTGGGAAATCAAGAGTGTGGGGAGCAGCAAGGCAGCTGAGGGAGGGAGCGGAAGGGCTTCTGAGCCACTGACAATAAGACTGCCTCAGTCACTACATGCTCACCTATAAACAGAGGACTGAGGAACCACCCCAAAGACCCAGCTCAAGGAAAAAGCATCTTAAAGGGAAGCCATCTATCTTTCCAGAGTCTGCAATTTTTTTTTTAATTGGGTGCTCCAAATTGCTTATATTATAAAGATGTGAACATCCCCCAAGTTGCACACATGTGTGTCTGCAGTTGCATACATGTGTATGTGTATGTTTGTGTATATGCATTTTCTGTGATTGGCCAGCCAGTTAAAAAGAATATAGAAGAGAACCAGCAGTGAAGCATCTAATTCATAAAAGCATACAGAAAACACTGTAGGTATAAAATTATGCAATTACCATACCCTAATAAATGGGGGAAAACAAATTCAAACTGAGACAAAAGCAATATATAAATAGAATTCATGGGGGGACTTTTTCTGTGATTTCTGAAGTATCTTGGCATGGTAGAGTTAAGGAGCTCAATTTCCTGACTCAGTTACAGAGACAGAGAAAAAAGTATCAATAAAGATCCTCCATATACTGACACATGCAAATATATTAGCATACTTTAACACAGTTAATCCAGACAAAAATGGCATAATCTCTCATCTGTTTGAGCAGAACAAACAAAAAGACAAGCATGCTTGCAAATGTGCATATTCCTTCACATGCACTCACTTTAGCGTATATGCACAGGTATGTTCCGCACAGAACTAAACTTCATTTAAAAGCCTGCAGCAACTAAACTAAACAATGTTTTTTAATTAAGGATGTTTATTTATTCTGAAACTACTGTAGAGTTCAGTCATATGCTCTGCAAACCATTTTCATGATCTTAAGAAAGAAGACAAGTCATTACTTCAAATGGGAATATCAGAATAAAGAGCATTTCAAAAGGCTGGTATTGTGTCATTCTATGATCATAGCCATTATCTCTTCTTTTGTAGCTGGCTGTTTTGAAAATATAAGTATTCCATCTAAAAGCTTTGAAAAAGTAATGGTAGAAAGGTTCTAAACTTAAAATTATCTGTTACTCAAAAGACGATCGATATCTCATTTTTGATGCAAGTTTGACTGAGCCTGTACTGTTTTAAATACTTTCATGGATATTAGAATCTGTGTCCCACATCATTGCTTCCACTGTGAGTGGACAAGTCACAAATTGTTGAACCTCTGCTCCTGATAGACAACCCACTGAAAAAAAATCTCTCAAATTATGTTTTCAGTGTTTTTTTTTTTTTTTTTGGCAGGGGGCAAGCCTGCCCTGCACCACCTCATGTGGGAAGAGGTACAACTTCCCCCAACTAATATAATCAACTCTGTGGTCACACTACAATTAGGGAAGGTGTCAAACATGCAGAAACAGTACTTAATGACTGCATAATTCTACAACAGTGTCTTTCAATGAAACTGCCTCACTGTCAGAGAATTGATTCTGAGGGAGTTGAGGCTCAGAGAATCTCATTTCGTAGAATTGTGCTTTTACCCATCATTTTTTGTACAGTACATTTAAATAATATTAGTTTAAAATTCCTCCATCCTGTTTATTTATTTGAAAGTTACATGAAATTGTTAACAGAGAAGGTTAAACAAATCTGCTATTATTTTAATCTGTCCTACAATGTTTGCACTCCACAAATATAAGAGTGGTTAATGTCCCATGTATCACTAAATACAATAGGCTGTTTTTTAAGAAGCATGTAAAAAAGCCATATTTTTCACTCCAACAAAGATATAATTTCCTTGTAGTTGTAACTTTTCTCTTCAGTTTACAGTAGCATACATTATCTTTTGAAAGAAATGATTTTAAAAATAAATTTTACATTTCTTAATAAAATAGAAAAAAACATGGAATAGGTTCAGTGCTGTGTGACAAGTAACATGACTTTCAATGATCTAGTGCTAGTTTGAATTCTAATTGCTTGATTTCTGTTTAACAGTGCAGATTAATTCAGTGGATTTTAGACTCACTGTATATGACCACAGTGAACAGAAATGGAGGCTCGTCTGCTCCTCCAATGCAAACTCTGCAGTAGCTACACAAAGCTGTGAAGAAATGGGGTTTATCCGGTAAGGATTAGTTTGCATATTGTTTCATCTTTGGTATAAATAAGATGGTGATCAAATCTTTTCTTTCTTTCTTTCTTTATACTTTTGTAAAGTTGATATATTTTTGCATATATATGAATTCTTTATGCCACAGAATTATTGTTAGAAAGATATTTGGATAAAATACTAAAAAATCTTTGAGAAAGTATTTGTCCCCAAAGCAAAATTTAACTTTCTATTTACACAATTGTTTGTCACTATAGGGTGCAGGTTATTTGATATCTGTATATTTGTGCGTCTGATCTCATAAAATTAGGTATATTGGAAAAAGAGATATGTTTCTTATGTTTTATTTGCTGGTGCATAGACATATAATTCAGTCATCTCATTATTTAGGAATAGATGTAAGTGACTTTCGGAGTACAATAGATCATGGTATAAAAGTGTGTAGAGGAAGAAAATGTCTTGGGAAAATCTTTTGAAATTTGCAGGCTAGTAGGATGTAAAATCAATACATTTTTGCAAGAACTTTATTTTCAGTTAATAATAGCCTAAAAAAAAGGATCTCCTGCTGTCTGAAAACACTGTTACAGTCTACTAGAAAGAGCTGCAGATATCATTAGCTCAATAGGTAACACACGTGGCTTTGGTGCTGGAAAATCAGACGGTTTTAGGTTATATTTCCATAACAAATGATTGGACTCATTTTCTGTCACCGACACTTCAGTGCAGCATTAGGGGTACCACAGTTCTGACTTTGCCATCCTTTAATAAGATGACAAATTGAGGGCCCATCAGCCTGATTTGGATGTAGCTCAGGTAGATGTAAAAGATACCAAGGTACTTATCAAAAGAACAGTGGGGCTTTATTTATTTATATCACACCATTCCTCATTATATTTTTTCACATTAATCACTTTTGTTTTTCTATTTTAGGGTAATAACATACTTTTCTTACATTTTAAAATCCAACAGCATAAATACCTTTTTCTTTTGTTCATGCAGTTCATTTTTATCACCACTTTCTTCACAACCATAAAATTATTCTTAACACAACTGTACAATCCAGTAATTTGTTATACAATAATTCCTGATTCACTTACATTGACATACATTCCATAATGCCTTCATCAAAAGCCAATCCATTTTTTCTCTTTGTAGCAATCTTTTACTCCCCCATATAAAAACATACTCGTATTTATTCCCTAAAATACTGTAATATGCGTATTCTTCTTGAAAATGTCCCCCAAATATTTTACCCCTATGTTCTATTAAAGCATGACCAACTGTATTCTCTTTATTGCAAATTTTACATAATCTTTCATTTCACTGCTTATATTTGCCCCACATTAACCTCCAATGAAAATTATTTATTCTGCTTCTTTAAACCATTTTTTCTTACCTTTATAAACATCTTTTTTGTCTCTAATTAGTGGTCTCAGGGTCTAACACAATAACATTTCTCCATTACTGCTTCATACCAACATTTAATTTTATGTTATTTTATTTTATTTTACTTTATTTTCAACCTATGAACTTTTTTTTCAATCTCCACACATATTTTACCTCTATGTTCATACATTTCTTTACATACAGTACCGTGTTTCTTTATTCCTGTTTGAGTACTTAACCACTATGTCTTATACTTATTCCAAATATGTTTTCATATGATATCTCTTTTCCTTTGTTCTATTTAATCAACAAGCAAAGTAGATTTAAATATACCAGCAAGAATATGGATAGATTAACACCAACCCACCCTCTTTTTTCTTACAATATAACACCTTTTGCATAATTGGTTTCAACTCTAAACTGTCATATAAGCTCAAATCTTATCTATAGTAGCACTTTTTTTGCAAGCTGGAAAAGTACATACTCTCCCCATATAGCCCAAATTTTGTAATATGTATATATAAATCACATAAAAATGGAAATGTTAAAACTTTCCACAGCACAGTAATGCTACTAAGTTTTTCTTTAAAAAGTCTTTCCACTGCCTCATTTTCATCATTTTCTGTTGCCCAAAACCTCACGCTCAACACATTTATTTTCTGATTAATGAAATATATCATCATTGCTTCTTACTTTACTTAACTTTAATTCGCCCTCCCATAACATATCTCTCAGTATGTAAATACATTCTTTCACCCATCCATTACTGTTTATGATGATCAAATAATCTACAAATCCCTTAAGCTGGGATATTTTGCTTCACTTGCTTTTCTACTGAACTAAACAGCATTCATTACTAATGTAATACTCCACTTGTAGGGTAACCTTACTTCCTCTTTCTGCACCTTCGTTTTTTTACCCCAATCCATCCATTTATTCTATATGCCCTACTCCATTTATGATCATATACTGTTTTAAAAATATTTATTACTTTGACACTCAAATTATAATTCATTTGGTATCAACCATGTTTCCTCATAGTTTGCACTGTCAAATGTTTTCTGCACATACCACACCACTACCTCCCCTGCCATTTCTCTCACTGTGGAATCCATGGCTTCTTTTATTATCAACAACATCTTCTTTTTCCTAAGTCCAGTATATCCATTATGTGCTATTTGTTCCATCACTTTAGATAACCTCACCTGTATATTTTTCATAAGAATTTTATAGTCCATACTTCCATCTGTTATAGGCCTCCAGCTCTTGACATATTCTTTCTCTCTTCTTCACTATTAAAATAAATGTTATAACATTATCAAGTACATCTTCACTTCCCAACCCCCCACTTAACCACTCATTTAATACAATCACAAAAACATTTCCTCTTTCTCTAATCTATCCATAACCAATCTGTTCCCATTTTTGCAAATGGGATTGTGGTGTCACTTCAAAAATGACAGTTCTTACAGAAATCCTAATCTAAGCCACCCAGGCATGGGATGTGCTTTCTTTATCTAAATCTTATGTTTCTGTTTCCTTTTCCATTTCTATATTTCCCTGATGTTATTTGTGCCACCTGCCATCTCCTCCTGTTTCCTACCATTTTTAACTCATAGGTTTTCTTCCCATACTTATCCACTACTTCTAAAATGATGATTAACTCTAAACTATTTAATTGTTTTCATTTTTCATGGTTTCCATTCTTTATTCTTCATATTTCTCATTTTTACCTAATGAAGGCCATCAGTTCTTCCTTTTTTTCTCTTTTAACCTCCCAACTCTGTGTATACATCAAGTTCTTTATCATTTCCATATTTCTCACATTATTTGGAACTTCCAATCTTAGCTGCTTAGTATCGTCAGGTTAAGTGATCAATATTTCCATAACTACTTGTACCAATAAGGGACATATAAAACCCATTCAGTATTTTACTTATTTCTTTCTCTTTAATATTCCTTACAAATTCAGCTGGATACCCTCTTTTATGGAACATTCCAGCCAAAATTTCACATTCATCATTAAACACATCAGTATCAAAAAACATTCTTGCCAGTTCCAAATAATAATCAAAGTAATAGATTCAAAAGGTCATTTATTACTAATTTTACTGTTGATAGTGAGAGTATTTCCAATATTTTGTATAAAAGTTGGACAGTATTTTTCGGGTACAGGTCTATATAGTAAAAATGGGTGAAAAACCCAGTATAGACTATAGGAAGGTAAAATCTTTTAGGAATTATTTAGAGAGAGGTAATACTTCATGAGGTAGGAATAATGTCTTTATCAAAAATAGAGGTATGTTTAAATGTAGATGTTTTCCCCAATGTGCTTATATAAGCATAAAATATAGTTTCCAGATTAGGAATATAACATATGAACTTAATGGAAGGTATTCTTATAATTCTACAATGGTGGTATAGTTAGCTCAATGCAAACTATGTCCATCGTTCAATGAGGGAACGACTACCCAGAAACTTAGAAAGCACATATATGAACATTTATTTGATATTTATAAATGTAAATCTACAAATGCACTGTTTAAGCATGTGGAACAAGAATGCATGCATAGTTTTTGTTTATTGGTTATAGAGCAAGTGTGTAGGGATTCCCAGAGTGTTATTATAGAGAACATTTTGGAGAAATGAGGGTTAGAATGGCAGTTAAAGTTAGATGCCATGAGTTACCTCCAACTGAATGATTCTTGCTCAATTAATGCTAGATTGTTCCCTTTTATGTCTTCATTTTTTGATGTATTGTATAATTAGAATGTTCTTAGCATTGGTGAATTTTTGATTGGGATTTTTTATTTTGAAATTGTATTTCTGATGCAAGTTTTACAATGTTTGTTATTGTTCTGCAGAAGGTTGTTTCATGTGAAAGAAAACATTTAAGTGAATAAAAAAGTGTTCATGGATTACAGTCATCAGTTTATGCATTGCAAGTTTTTGGTATTTAATTATTTTGTAGTTTAATTCGCATGTGGTTTTTGGTTTACTGGCAAACTGAAACCATGCCAATGTTAATAAGTTATGTATACATATATGCATAAATATATATATATATATATATATATATATATATGGCTTACTATCACATAGTCGATCACACTTTGTGCGACTGACGTATGTGCAAAACCTCATTTGCATATCTGAAAATGCGAGCACCACAATGTTGAACCTTGTAATAGTGAATGTTCACTATTATAAGGTTTGACATTGTGGTGCAGATTGCACTAAAGTGGGGATTGGGAAATGTAACCTTTCCTTCACTGTAGTGCAATCACGAAGTTTGTATATATAAGTAGGGGGGGTAGGGGGCACAGGGGCAAAAGGTGTGTTTTAATGCTGAGCGGATGTGAGCATTTCAGTAAAATTGACATGTTTGACATTCAACTTTACTGAAATGCTTAGTTCAAAATTTACTGTGTTTTTAGTGTTCTGATTTTTGAACATGTTGATCGGAAATCTGAACATTCGAATGGAGTGAATCCGAACATATGATAGTAAACCTATATATATATATATATATATATATATATATATATATATATATATATATATATATACATATACACATATATACACACACACATATATATAAAAATATATAAACTTTGTGTCACCAATATGGCTGACTCCTTATTAGTGTATGTCTGCCACCAACTCCTAACTTCTTTGAGAGGCCATACCAAAAGGACAACCTACCACCCCCATCTAACCAACCAGATTTCTTTTTTTTTCCGGAAAGCCCATAAATACTGCATTCCCCTCATTTCAGCATCAGTTTTGTATTCCAATCAACTACTACCTCATCTACCTTTTGTTCAGCGCTTTAATATTGTACCCTTTTTGCCTGAAGGTATGAAGTAAGGTAACCCTGATCCACACCCTAGAGAACGACAACAAATTCTTTACTTCTCAGTTTCCTATTTATAGGGAAAGCTGCATAACATTCCTTCATCTCTATCATTATCATTTCTTTCTACTTCAGTTACACCATCCTGTATATGTTAGTGCTGGTTGACCTAGTCCCCAGAAGACACACAAGATTTGGACAGATGTGAGCTCTTTCACATCTAGCCTTGTCAACTCCACAAAGAGGAGAGATGTCTTGCTTTGCATAATCAAAAAAGCTAGGTTAAATGCTACTAGATTATAAATAGCCTGAAATTATCTCTCTGCCTCTTCCTATCCTGAAACTCACCCATTCTGAGGCTACCTGATCCTATTCCTGCCTTCATCCCCTTGACTGACAAATATCTAACAAATTTCCTCCCTCCCCCTCACACCAGTGCTGTGAAGGGAGAACTATGGAGAAAGCCTCCTGCTGTCAACTTCCACTTATTAATTCAGTCAGGTTCACACAGTATCAATAACTGGACAGTAAGAGACTTCCAAGATGTCTGAACATTGAGAAACAGCTTAATTATAGTGCTCCCAATGTGAAAACAGAAACTCATCAGAGAAGGCAAGTAGACTTGTGTTTATGGGTAAATTTAACTAAAAAAAAGAAATACAGAGGACCTGGCAAAAATCAGCTACAAAACGTGAGGAAGAAACACTGGGAAAAGTTCTACAAACGTGTTCAGCATAAAAGCAATGCAGTCTCCATACATGAATTCCAGCAACCTACGGGAAGACATAAGACAACTACACACAGACCATAAAGTAAACAAAACACTGATGGAGTATATCAACACAAACGACAAAAGGTTGGAAAAATGGAAGTAGCTTTAAACAGATATTCAGATGAGGTGATAAAGCTGCAAAATTCAGAGGCTGAAATGAAGAAAGGGTTGGCTGAATATGAGACTGCTCATAAAGAGATGTTTAAAAAATAATAGAATTAGAGGAAAGAGCACATAGAGAAAACTTGAGGTTTTCAGCTATACCAGAGAAGCTGGAAGGAACAGACTTCATTAATTTTATGAAAGTACAAATAAGCAACTGGACTGGTATTCCACAGCAGGGGTTGTTAGTTCAAAGGGCACATTGTGTGCATGCTCCAGAGCTAGACCTTTAATAGTAAAGATACAATCCTACAAGCAGAAGGAGTTTATTCTGACAAAACTATGGCAGCAGGACAAAGGACTAAAAGTGGGAGACAGGAGAGTGTTTGTGGAGAATAATTGCTCATACACCAGGAAGAAGAGGAGCAAATTTATTTCAGTATTCATAGTATGTCAAGATGCAGGTGTGAAATTCAACTACTGTACCCAGCTCTCTTCAAGGAATTCTTCCCTGGAGGGACAAAATCATTTTTGATGGGGTATATGCTAAGGAGGAAATGCAAAATTTTGTCCAACAAAAACTAAGCTGTGAAACAGAAGGAGATTCTGCTTTTCATTCTTTTGGTAATAAAGACCACAGGGAGACTGTACCTGTAAAGCCTTTCCAATTTTTCAATGGAAAATGTTGGAGAAAAGAAAGGAAGTGTGAGAGTTGACTCGAAGAATTGAGACTATGTTGGAAATGAAGCAGAAACAGGATTTGAGCAATGGAGATGAACATGAACAAAACCAGTAACTTATTGTGGGTTTACTATACAATAATTATATTTGTGAAATATGACAGAAGAAAATCTGGAAATATTGAACTTCTTCAGAATTTGTTGGACTTGCGGGGGGGTTAAAGCATATGCCCTACTTCAAGTCATTAATGTTTAGAAAAGTGCTTTGAGGAGGGGAAGAGGAAGGAAAAAGTTTACCGTAAATAATGATTATTTTTTCTTAAATAGTACTATTTTTGTGATGGTTTTTTTTTACATGCTATAAAGTAAAGTTTTCTCAGTTATTTTTAAGAGTAATAGGGATAGGTGCTGCTGCTGTTTTTTTTTTTTTTCTTCTTTTATTTCTGCCTTCTTCTCTATTTCTTCTTGTTAATGTTTAAGAAATGTAGGCACTACAATTTAAAAGAAACAACCTGGTTAAAAAAGCATGACAAGAGAAAAAATGATTGTGCTTTTTCTCTTTCTTGCATAGAGGAATGACTGAATTAAGGACCTTAGACTGATTTTGGTAAGACGTTTTGAGAGAGAACAAGTAAATGAAAAAGAATATTGAATATTATGAGACTTTTTTTCTAGCAAATGTGTGTTTGCTTAGTAGCAATTCTGCAGCTGGTCTTCATGTTTCCATGGAAACAATCTGATAAAGAGAAATTGGTTGTCTGGTTCTCATATCTCCATGGAGACAATCTGATAAAGAGAAACTGGCTGCAGTCTGTTGGAGAGTGATTGGCTAAGGGAAAAAAAGAAAAGAGAAATTGGCTAGGACATAATGTTCTCAGAAAGCATTCAGGGGCTTTCCCAGCTGAGAAAGTTATAAAGCTAAGACAAAATCAATTAGAACTTAGTAGAAGTACAGGCTGCACCATGTGTTTTTAGCATGCATAACCTTTATTTTAGGTTAACTCAACTGTGAATGCATGTAACACAAAAACTGGAACTATATATTAAAAAGAAGGTGTTATACATAAAAGGGAGGAATAATAACTTGTAATGCAATGATGCTTTCTGTAATGCCTTTCAGTGTCAATGGCCTCACAGATAAATAGAAAAAAAATAGTGAACTATACTAAAAAATGTAGAGTGTAAATGAACATATGAATTTGATAAAGGTTTTCAGGATGGCTATTCAGTGGAATACCTTGGACAAATAAAAAGCAGAGTACTTATATTAATTGGAAGAGGAGCTTCAATGGTGATAAAACAGGATGAAAACATTAATAATGGCAGATTCTAGTGCTAAGGGGCTACTGGCAAGGGAGGAGGATTACACTGGCATATATTTATATTCCACCTAAAACTGCTATAATGGAGCTTAAGAAAATTCTGGGAGAAGTAGTCAGTTTTCAGCAAAGAATATTACTTATAGGTAAGGACTGGAATGTGATTTCAGCAGTGAATATGTGTCTGAGGGGCCCAGAAAGGAAAGTATAAACAAAGAAGAGTACATTTTTTAAGAAATTTATGAAAATATTTGACATGGAAGATGTGAATTCAGTAGTAGGAGTTTGGAGTGAATTTATATATTATTCCCCAAGGTACAAAAACTAGGCTAGGCTAGACAGAATTTACATTTCACAAGAACATGTATATTTAATTGAAGGTCTTGATATGCACCTAGTAATTATTTCAGATCATGTGCCAATAATAACTAAAATAAAAACACAGGGTAATGAAATAAAAATGTGACACTGGTGCTCTCCCTCCTATCTGTTGAAAAGAAAATAATTTAAGGAATGTGAAATGGAGATTATTTAGGAGCTATTAGAGAGGATAGCTAGGGAGTTGGATAAAATTAAGGTACAGTTTAAAAATAGGGTGGAGATAAAAGAAAGGGAGCTATAGTTAAGAAGTAACAAGAATTTTTTGCAGGGACTGACAAATGTTAACGTATTGCAGAACAGGGGGAATCTCACAGAACAAGAAGAGGATCAACTGCAGAATGCTAAGCAGAAAATAAGGGATTACCTCAATAATATGCACTAGTTTAGAAAGATTGCTATTAAGCAACCTTTTTTTTTTTTTATGATTACACTAGAGCACAAAAACTTTTAACACAACGACTCAGGCAACAGAAAGTAGAAAGGACCGTTGACAAGCCTAGGGAGTCTATAACAAGAAAAGTAACAAAAGATCCTGCGGAGGTATTAGAAATATTTTGGAAATTTTATGAATGTCTGTATAAAGCAGAGAAATGTGGAAATCAAGAAAAGATACAAATGGAAATGTTGATGGAAGAATCAAATATGCCAAGGTTAGAGATTGATGAGGCTCAGTTAGTAATGGTTAGGATAGAAGGAGATGAGATAAAAATTGTGATATATAACCAATCTACAGGAAATTCCCCAGGAATAGATAATTTCATTGTGGAAGTTTGGAAGCTAGGAGGCAGAAATTGATAAAGATCTGGAACGTTTTGTTTAACAGTATTTTAAGAAGAGGAGAAGTACCAACATCCTGGAAGAAAGCAGTGGTAGGTGTAATACCTAAAGGAGGTAAAGATCCATTGGACCCAATTTCATAAAGGCCTATTTAAATACTAAACCATGATTATAAAGTGTCCATGTCTATAACAGCTAAAATAATGACAAAAGTAATGCCAACATTGATAGATATGGAACAGTGTGGTTTTGTGGAAGGAAGGCAAGCATTTGACAACCTTAACAGGACATTGATGATCCAGAGGGAAGCAGAAATGTAGGAAAATACCAGTGTTGCTGGTGGGTCTTGATCCAGAGAAAACATTTGACAGAGAAAGCTGTGACTTTATGAGCAGGGCAATGGAAGCATTTGCATTTCCTGAAAAAAATTTAATGTTAATTAGGAGGATATATAAGGGATCTGAGGTGAAAATTAAAGTGTGTGGTGTCCTCTCTGATAATTTCTGATTGAGCAGAGGAATCAGGCAGGGGTGCCATCTTTTTCTTTGTTATTTGCATTATTTTTAAAACCATTGGCAAAGAAAATAAGGGTCACAGAAATTCAAGGATATAGTTCATATGATAGTCTAAAAAAGCTGGCTATATTGGCAGATGATATTACTTTATACCTGACAAAACCAGAAAGAGACATTACAGTATTGTGGTACAATTTGAGACAGTTTCAAATCTTTTCAGGATCCAAAATTAATGAAGGTAAAACAAAGGCAATACAGTAAATTATGTACCCACATGAGAATTGGTTCATCAATATCCTTATTTATGTGGATGTGATAAAATGAAGTATTTAGGGATATGGTTTAAAATGATTCTGGTGTGGCAGCTGAGGATATGTGGGAAGAGACTAAACAAAAAGTAATACAAAAACTATGGAAATGGAAGCTTTGTTATATGGATATGGATAGTAAGATACAAGCAGTCAAAATGTTTTTAGTCCCTTTAGTCTTATACACAAATCAGGCATTTTTTATCAACTAGAGGAGAAGTTGAGGATAGCAATTTATAAAGAATTGAAGGACTTTATCTGGTAGGGGAAGACTGCAAGTGTCGGATGGGTTAAGCTGATTCTTCCTTAAGAACATGGTATTTCAGCGCTACAGAGTTTTTAAGGCTCCTTACATAGTACAAACTGAAAGCTGTAATTCAAAGTGGAAAGGGTTTATGTTGAAATGGGGGAGGGGAGTGGGCTCAAGAAACAAGGAGAGACTAGGATTTTGGTTGCAGGCCTTTAAGGAGAATAACAAAATTCATACAGAACATTATATCCATAAAATAGCAGAAAGTATTCTATGAACTAAGCCAACATTGGAATGGAGAAAGGATATTTTGCTAATAGGGATGACTGCAAACAATAAGCAAGAGGGGCCTGGAATTTATTGGAGGAAACTGGCAAAGGAACCAAGGTATTGGGAGCCAATAAGCAGAGAGGGAAACATGATTGAATAGGAAGATGACAAGAATGTCTTTGGACTGCAGGTTACAGATTGCCTTCACTATCAAGGATTGATTTCAGAGTATAGACAGAGAAAAAGAAATAAGGGGGTCCTAAAGGAAAGACCAACACTGGTAGAGATTTTAGTAGAATATAAAACAGAAAGGTGCCATTAAAAAAGAAATAATTAGTAGAGCATGGAAATACCACATGATAACCATAATAATCACTCAGAGGAGGTTAGAAAGGATTGGGAAGGGAGACTGGATAAGCAATTCACAAAGGAACAATAGGAGGATATATGTATGTATGTCTTCAAAATATGCAGCAAAATGTAAAAGATTTAGAATTTTTGCTTGGAAATGTTTGCATAGATATTTTTAAACCCCAGGTTAACAACAGATAATCTTTCCTGAGGTAGCTAGCAAGTGTCGGAGGTGTGATAGGGAAGAAAGAGGTAATTGGGAACATATTTTCTGGGAGTGCAGTAAGTAGGTGGACTTTAAGGATTCCCTGTGGGATGCACTGTAAGAGATGTTGGGTGGACAGATTGGTGTAATGAGGGAGATGATTTTTCTGAGCTATGATACAGAATCAGAATTGTCTAGACATTGTAAGGCCTTGCTGTCTCTAATTATGTTGGCTGCCAAAAAAAGCAATTATTAGAAAATGGAAATCCAAATCTAAACCAACTATATTAGAAGTAGTGAATATAGTAACAAAGATAAATCACCTGCAGCTGAGATCTTTAAAAACATAGGAGCAAACTACATAGGGAAAAATGGGAATTGTGGCAACAATACATACAGGGGAGAACTGAGGTTTAAAAGAAGGCAGGACTTAAATGAGCTATGTAATGTTTGACTGAAAATGACTTGCTAGATTTTAAGTGATGTATAATGTTTGCAACTCGGAGTGTGTCAATATGGTTTGTGATGTAAAATGCTTGCAACTAGGATTGTATCGGTGTGGTTTGTTTTAATTTATATAAATGTGTTGATTGCTTATGTTGAAAGTGATGGTTTAATAAAGATGTTTCTTGTTTAAAAAAATAATAACTGGATGCGAAGTATACATATTTTACATGGACTACATGTGATACTTTAATCCATTACTGCAGTTTTCATCACATTTATCTTAATTCCACTAGGTAGAGTTTAAAATGATTTTCAAAGACAAAGACAATAAAGTAACAAAGAGGTTAAGCCTTAACATATGTGAAATGGTTGAACAGAATATATATCTGATAGTCTGTGCAGTATTAACACACCTCCTGTGCTTACACAACAGAATATTTCATCCCACAGAAGCACAATATTAATTATTCAAATTTGCCTAAGAGCCGTATTTTTACCATCAGAATGTGATGAGAATTTTTGTAAAGGTTTTGAAATACTTGCATGATTTTCTTCAGTCATAGAAACGTAAGTATTTGGTGTCATATTTTAATTTATCAGAATACTGGTAATTTCTGCCACCTTACTTAGATCACCATTGTTGTGGTCCACACAGTCTCTTGTATACAAGAAATTAATGTAATGAAGACTTTGAAAAAAAAATAACTTTCTTGTAGAACAGGAAAGTCACTTTGCAGACATGTTTCTCAGAAGAGTTTTTTAATTGATTTGTCATCAAACATGCTTCCCACTTGCACTTTATTAATACCTATGTGTGCGTGTACTGCATTTAATTGTCACTTATAGCCTATATAACCAGACTGGTATATATATATATATATATATATATATATATATATATATATATATATATATATATATATATATATATATATATATATATTAATGATGCTATAGTAACTAAAACATGCAATAAGTAACTTGTACTATTTTCTTTTTCTTTAATGTTAAATATTACATTGTTTTTCAGCTAAGTATGATGCATCTTATTTTCCTAGGAGTCTTTCCAGTATGACATTGGATGTAATCACAGCAGGAGCTAATGGCACTTCAGGTTTCTTTTGTGTTGAAGAATCCATGATTCCGTATGTAAAGAAAATTAAAGATGCAGTCACTGCCTGGTAAGTAACATAGCATATTGAACTTTATAGCCAAAAAATCCATATCTGATCAGTGAAGCAAAAGACATCAGGCCTGAAATTTACTTTATGTTTTATTTTATTTTACATTTGCTTATCGGGAGAAGTCCGACTGAGTCAGGCTGCCTGTTTTCAGCAGAGGCCCGGGGAGAAAAGCTCCATAGAGTAATAACATAAAATAACAATTATAGCAGCAATAATAACATATACAGTGGTAAATAAAGTACAGTAATAAATGCAGTACAGTGACAACATATGCAGTAAGTAGAGGCAACACATAAACTTAGTACACAGTAAAAAAGCACAGAGTAAAGAGGGCTTTACTATGCTAATGTCTTGAGTAACAATAATGTAATTGCAATGAATAATTGTATTAATAAATAGGTTAATTAACAATGGGACATGGAGTGCTTACTTCAAAGTGGTGGAGTCCACTATTGAAAAGCTTTGATGACTTTCACTGATATGATTTTTTGTACCATTTGTAAACGCAGTGTATCTGAGGTGCAAGTATTCACTTATGTTTAGTAGTGAGTTAAAGTCTTTGCATTATATGTTGGCCACACACACACACACACACACACACACACACACACACACACACACACACACACACACACACACACACACACACTTTTCTATCTACCTATCTAGCTAGCTAGCTATATGTGTGTGTGCATATAAAGATTTGTCAGCATTTCTTTTTCATTGAATTACAAATTTGTAATCTAATTTGCTTGATTCACAATTCATCTAAAAGTTAACATGGTAGGACCAGAATTAATGTGTCTGGCTCACAGTAGAGTTTAATGTGTTTTCCCTTTTCTACACTCTTGTGATGTGGGGTTTTGGGGGAAGGTACTTGCCCCTTCCAAAAAAAAAAAAAAAAAGACATATTTGACTTTTTTTTTTTGAGTTTATAGGTTCATAGGTAGGTACTAGGCTCTCTGCCCAAAGACATTTATAAGCCTAGCCAGAATGTGTTGGTTTTCGCTGCCCATGTAGTTTAGATCCATGTGTCTCTGTCCAGCAGAGCCACTGAAGTGATCCTGGGGTAAACTTTCTGTTTCCCTTCCCCTTGTCAAGGTTTCTCTTGAAGAATGTTAGCAAGGAGCTCTGCCTCATGTAGATTGGAATCTTGTTGCAATGCATGGGAAGACTCTGGGACAAGAATCTGTCCCTTCAGCACATCCTATTTATTGTTATGGTAAGGTTTAGATCCCTAGAACATGTGGCTCGAGGGGATATGGTTTTCTTTAGGTGGAGCATGTCCATCAGTTCTGGGTTGGACATGGCTTTGTATGTCAGGCAGAGATCACCTCTGAGTAGGCGGTATGCAACCGAGTGCAGCTGGAGTTTCTTCAGTTGAGCTGTATAGGGCATCTGTTTGAGGCCAGTGATGCTCTTGGTGAGGTACTTCTATGGTCTTTCCAGCTGTTGCAGGTGTCTTGTAAAGTACATCCCAAATGTGGCATTGTACTCTATGATGGGTCTGATGAGTGATGAGTAGAGGGGCACAATGACCTCTTTTGATCTGGATGCGAACCCTTTTGTGATTAGGTGGGCCACATAGAAGGATTTTCTAACCACTTTGGCAATGTGATTATCAAAGGAGAGATTATTGTCTACTTGGGTCCCCAGATCCCTCATTACGTCTTCCATATTTATGGGACTACCACCTATGTGGTAGTTGTGGGTACTTTGTTTTTTCCAAAGGAGATGACTATGCACTTTTTGGCATTTAGCTTGAGGCCATGATTTTGACACCAGGTATCTGTCTCAGTGAGACCCTTTTGGAGGATGTCTGTGTCAGCCAGAGACAATTATAGCCCCTAGTTTGCAGTCGTCTGCAAACTTTGTCAGCCATAGTCCTCCTGTGTTTGCCTGTACCTCTTAGAAGTATATGCCAAACAGAAGGGGTCCTAGGACTGAGCCCTGGGGAATGCCACTTGTAACCAGCTTAGAGTCGGACCTAGCTCTCACAACTCTTACTATGTGGGTTTGTCCATGACCCATTTGGCAACCCATCTCGTGACATAGGGGTTTATGTTCAGGCTGGTGAACTTGTCTATAATACCAGAATGGGGAATGGTGTCACAGGCCTTTGCGAGGTCTAGGTAGGCTGTGTGTACCACCTTTCCCTCGTCTATAGCCTTGGTAACTGTCTCAAAGAAGTCTATTTTTGTAGTAATTTTTTGACCAAATTTGATGTTAGCCATTTTGATGGTAAGTTATAAAATATGCTCATAAAAATACAAAAATGTTAACATTCAAACATAGGCAAAAATACACTGCTTTGATCAAATGAAATGAGAATTTCAGTATTTTTTTTCATAGTCCTGATTCAGGGAAACGTTTGCCTTATTGTTGTGAAAGTACTTCACTTTTAGGCTTCTACAGAAAATCTGCATCAGAAACATGTACTATGTTGCAAAGCAAAAATGGTATTTGACTTGATATTTGCCTAAACATTATATGAAAATCCTTTATGACAGTTTAAAAAAAGTAATAGAAGTCATGTCTTAAGGTTTTCTTAATTCAGTTTTATTGTCTAATGGAACAATTATTTTTAAAAGTGGAATAGCCTCTTGCTGGCTATTGTATCTGAAACTTCTAGTAAAATCTTTTATATCTTAACATTGTTGCATTCTAGAAAGCATAACACAATATCTGTATGCATTTTAAATGATTGCTTTATTACTTGCCAATGGAATGTAATATATAACTAGTACTTTAATCATGAATTTAATATGGCCAAGTAATACATATGTACATTTTAGTAAAAATAGCCTAGCAACAATCTATGTAACAGTCTTCCACAAGACAGTGTTAATTGTTTTTGCATGAAATTCTATATTATTGTTTCAGTTTTTCACATGCGTAAGTAGAGATGTAAAGATGTAAAATATCATCCAAGTATGAACCTTATTTTATCTCATATTTATTTTTCAGAATAACATATTAACAACACAAGATTACAGTCATATATGTTACAGTATCATTTAGCTGCACTTGATTTATTGTTATCGTAGAAACAGGTCTATGTCAGATGATGATGTTTTCAGAAACTTGTAATTCATATTGTCAAGACCATATGACTGAGTTTCTAAAAACTCGAACATCAAAAAAAAAAAAAAAAAAACACAAAAATCTAATTTTTGTTATGTTCTTGCAGTGGGACAAGCCACCCTGCACCCTTACACGCACTGCAAATTAAATATACCAACTCACAGATCGCACTACAGTGAGGATAAGGGTAAATTTCCCAACCTGCACTGTACTGTGATCTCCATTTAAAAACTCTGAGTTTTCAAAAACTCGATCATATGGTCTTGACCATATGAATTTCGAGTTTTTGAATACTCGATCAACTGATAGTAACTTGTAGAAACATATGTATATAGTTGTACAACATAATCAGTTTCAAATGTAAAGTTTGACTATAAAATCTACCAGGGTTGAGAGTTATGCAAGGACTTTTCCTGACTGGCCAGGATTGATCCCAAAGGAAAAGCATGAAGAATGTGATAATTTAGCTGTTAAAGTGACTTTAAAATATATAGTCTTAGTGGGAATAAATTTTGCATGACTTTTTCCCTGATAATTGTTTATAAGTGATGTATCATGCAAAAGATTTCATTTGTCAATTTTGCTCGTTATTTATTTCATAGGATTTCAGTACTCTCTGTGTGCAATGGCATAGGTTTTAGGAATTATACATTCATAGGTTAGTACTAGGCTAACTGCCCTTGCAAGTCATTGTAAGCTTAGCCAATTATCCCTTGTGAGACTCAAACCCAGCACTTTGTGTTTGTAAGGCAAACACCTTAACCATTAGGCCACCCTCCCAACCCTTTGTAACTCAGAAATCATGATGACATTGTTATCTTAATGACAGTGTGTGGAGAAGATGCCTTTCATGTAGTAATATACTATTTGTATGTAGAAATACCTGCAACAGCATAATTCGAGAAGGATATATTGTTGTGGTTTCTAAGTGCAGAAGTCAGTCATGTAGTATCACCATGCAGGTGTTATTGTTAACTTGACAGTATTAGACTTAAACCTTTTCTTATTGCAGGCCATACACATTTATACCAAGAGCATAGATTACATACCAGAACTGTTGCTTTTTCAATGTTTATGTACCGGAAGTCCATCTTGCTGGTTACATTTCTATTTTATGAGGGTAAATGACTTTCTACCCTCTGGGCATTAACTATTTCAGAGAACTGATTCTATTTATTTACAGCTATATGTCTTGCATTATATTATAGAAAGTGTCACTTTTATCATATATATTCATTATGAACCCAGCCTGATAGCACAGAGGTTAAGGCACAGGATTCCCTAATGATCATTCTGGGTTCGAAACCTGTTTGGGGCTCAACTGGGCAGTAGTAGTAGCTGCACAGAAGAAAGGCCTGGCAATCTACTTTTGTAATTTGTCACAAAAACCCTATGGGGCCTACCCATTAAGTTGTCATGATTTGATGATATGATGAGATGTCCGACTTCAGTTTGAGGGCATCTAACAAAAACAACAATACTCATTATGACCTTGAATTAGTAAACCTGATGAAGAAACTTAATGACTGTAAACAGTCTTTTGAATGTCAGATGGTCTTGTTACAAAAATTACCTTGAAGTAAATATTGTGGGAAGAAATATCCAGGGAATTGTCATGGATAGGCTTGCATAGGCCTTAGAGCCAGTAGCCTAGTACCAATCTATGAACCTATGAATATTAACCTCCTGGGTAATTTGTGATTTTTAAGCATTTGTTTGAATACAAGTGGGCAACTCTCAAGAGTGGTAAACAAACTGCATTCTGGGTATAAAATTATTTATTACACTGAGTAAGGAAAAGGAACAGTTAATTTTGTTTCAATAAATGAAGTGTATTGGTGAAAGTGTTCTATTAAAAAAAATGAATAATGAAAATAACAACCTTTGTTACCATCAGAGTTAACAAGAAAGCTGGACTGATTTCTGAATCAGAATGCAATAAATATTTGGCAGTTAGTGCAAAGGATTAAGGATATGAGCTGCTAGGTAGTCATGGATTTGATTACTCTAGTCTTCATTGACCTGGCAGTTAGTGCAAAGGATTAAGGATATGAGCTGCTAGGTAGTCATGGATTTGATTACTCTAGTCTTCATTGACCTGTTGTTCTATTATGAACAAGCCACTGCACCAGGTAGGGTTCTGGAGCAACTGGTAAACTAGGCTCGACTCCTAAATGGTCTACTTGACCACATGCCTAGTAATTACTTGTGAACCTAAAAGTGGGTGAGTTGCACTTGAGTTTGATAAAATCTGCAGTAAATTAACTGAAATATGTGATATAATTAAGCAGTAACTGACAACGTTGTGTGGTATATTAAGATTTACCCATGGTTGGTGTATTTTAGTCATGAGGGTGAAGCCCGCATGATCAAATAAAGCCAACTGTGGGTAAATCTTAATATACCACACCACAGAGTCAGTTATTGCTATTATACAATGACTTTATTTAACAAAAAAATGCTTACTTTTCTTAAATAATATTTGTATAACAGTGCCATGCTGTCCTTCCATGCCTGGTAATATCCTGGTGTCTTTTTTTGATGCACTACACATACGTATGGGACTTGTGTTCCCATGCATACCCAGTACTTCAGATGTACTACACATACGTATGGGACTTGTGTTCCCACGCATACCCAGTACTTCAGATGTACTACACATACGTATGGGACTTGTGTTCCCATGCATACCCAGTACTTCAGATGTACTACACATACGTATGGGACTTGTGTTCCCATGCATACCCAGTACTTCAGATGTACTACACATACGTATGGGACTTGTGTACCCACGCATACCCAGTACTTCAGATGTACTACACATACGTATGGGACTTGTGTTCCCACGCATACCCAGTACTTCAGATGTACTACACATACGTATGGGACTTGTGTTCCCATGCATACCCAGTACTTCAGATGTACTACACATACGTATGGGACTTGTGTTCCCACGCATATCCAGTACTTCAGATGTACTACACATACGCATGGGACTTGTGTTCCCACGCATACCCAGTACTTCAGATGTACTACACATACGTATGGGACTTGTGTTCGCACACATACCCAGTACTTCAGATGTACTACACATACGTATGGGACTTGTGTTCCCATGCATACCCAGTACTTCAGATGTACTACACATACGTATGGGACTTGTGTTCCCACTCATACCCAGTACTTCAGATGTACTACACATACGTATGGGACTTGTGTTCCCATGCATACCCAGTACTTCAGATGTACTACACATACGTATGGGACTTGTGTTCCCATGCATACCCAGTACTTCAGATGTACTACACATACGTATGGGACTTGTGTTCCCATGCATACCCAGTACTTCAGATGTACTACACATACGTATGGGACTTGTGTTCCCACGCATACCCAGTACTTCAGATGTACTACACATACGTATGGGACTTGTGTTCCCATGCATACCCAGTACTTCAGATGTACTACACATACGTATGGGACTTGTGTTCCCACGCATACCCAGTACTTCAGATGTACTACACATACGTATGGGACTTGTGTTCCCATGCATACCCAGTACTTCAGATGTACTACACATACGTATGGGACTTGTGTTCCCACGCATACCCAGTACTTCAGATGTACTACACATACGTATGGGATTTGTGTTCCCACGCATACCCAGTACTTCAGATGTACTACACATACGTATGGGACTTGTGTTCCCATGCATACCCAGTACTTCAGATGTACTACACATACATATGGGACTTGTGTTCCCACGCATACCCAGTACTTCAGATGTACTACACATACGTATGGGACTTGTGTTCCCATGCATACCCAGTACTTCAGATGTACTACACATACGTATGGGACTTGTGTTCCCACGCATACCCAGTACTTCAGATGTACTACACATACGTATGGGACTTGTGTTCCCACACATACCCAGTACTTCAGATGTACTACACATACGTATGGGACTTGTGTTCCCACACATACCCAGTACTTCAGATGTACTACACATACGTATGGGACTTGTGTTCCCACGCATACCCAGTACTTCAGATGTACTACACATACGTATGGGACTTGTGTTCCCATGCATACCCAGTACTTCAGATGTACTACACATACGTATGGGACTTGTGTTCCCACGCATACCCAGTACTTCAGATGTACTACACATACGTATGGGACTTGTGTTCCCACGCATACCCAGTACTTCAGATGTACTACACATACGTATGGGACTTGTGTTCCCCGCATACCCAGTACTTCAGATGTACTACACATATTATGGGACTTGTGTTCCACGCCTACCCAGTACTTCAGATGTACTACACATACGTATGGGACTTGTGTTCCCACGCATACCCAGTACTTCAGATGTACTACACATACGTATGGGACTTGTGTTCCCACGCATACCCAGTACTTCAGATGTACTACACATACGTATGGGACTTGTGTTCCCACGCATACCCAGTACTTCAGATGTACTACACATACGTATGGGACTTGTGTTCCCACGCATACCCAGTACTTCAGATGTACTACACATCGTATGGGACTTGTGTTCCCACGCATACCCAGTACTTCAGATGTACTACACATACGTATGGGACTTGTGTTCCCACGCATACCCAGTACTTTAGATGTACTACACATACGTATGGGACTTGTGTTCCCACGCATACCCAGTACTTCAGATGTACTACACATACGTATGGGACTTGTGTTCCCACGCATACGCAGTACTTCAGATGTACTACACATACGTATGGGACTTGTGTTCCCACGCATACCCAGTACTTCAGATGTACTACACATATGTATGGGACTTGTGTTCCCATGCATACCCAGTACTTCAGATGTACTACACATACATGTGGGACTTGTGTTCCCATGCATACCCAGTACTTCAGATGTACTACACATACGTATGGGACTTGTGTTCCCACGCATACCCAGTACTTCAGATGTACTACACATACGTGTGGGACTTGTGTTCCCATGCATACCCAGTACTTCAGATGTACTACACATACGTATGGGACTTGTGTTCCCACGCATACCCAGTACTTTAGATGTACTACACATACGTATGGGACTTGTGTTCCCACGCATACCCAGTACTTCAGATGTACTACACATACATATGGGACTTGTGTTCCCACGCATACCCAGTACTTCAGATGTACTACACATACGTATGGGACTTGTGTTCCCATGCATACCCAGTACTTCAGATGTACTACACATACATATGGGACTTGTGTTCCCATGCATACCCAGTACTTCAGATGTACTACACATATGTATGGGACTTGTGTTCCCACGCATACCCAGTACTTCAGATGTACTACACATACGTATGGGACTTGTGTTCCCATGCATACCCAGTACTTCAGATGTACTACACATACATATGGGACTTGTGTTCCCATGCATACCCAGTACTTCAGATGTACTACACATACGTATGGGACTTGTGTTCCAATGCATACCCAGTACTTCAGATGTACTACACATACATATGGGACTTGTGTTCCCATGCATACCCAGTACTTCAGATGTACTACACATACGTATGGGACTTGTGTTCCCATGCATACCCAGTACTTCAGATGTACTACACATATGTATGGGACTTGTGTTCCCACGCATACCCAGTACTTCAGATGTACTACACATACATATGGGACTTGTGTTCCCACGCATACCCAGTACTTCAGATGTACTACACATACGTATGGGACTTGTGTTCCCATGCATACCCAGTACTTCAGATGTACTACACATACATATGGGACTTGTGTTCCCATGCATACCCAGTACTTCAGATGTACTACACATACGTATGGGACTTGTGTTCCCATGCATACCCAGTACTTCAGATGTACTACACATACGTATGGGACTTCTGTTCCCATGCATTCCCAGTACTTCAGATGTACTACACATACGTTTGGGCTTGTGTTCCCACGCATACCCAGTACTTCAGATGTACTACACATACGTATGGGACTTGTTTTCCCACACATACCTAGTACTTCAGTGCTTTGGAGAGGAAGCAATGGAGGAAAGGAGATCTCTGTTGCTCTGTTGTTGTTTTCTTTCTTTTTTTTTTTTTTTTTTAGTTTTGGACAGTTTATGGGTAGGAGAGAGACAAAATGGAGGAAATACAAATAAAAGCAGGCACATGTCTTTAATTTTTAAATAATGTACCTGATTTTCCTAGTATTTTCTCCATCATGTCTCTCTGGAAAGTCTGGAGTCTGGATTACAGATTTTTTTTTTATTTTTGTTAAAAAAAAACAAAACATACAGAGCATTACAATGCAAAAAAGTCTGTACAACTGGACCTTTTTCTGTTGGTATATTCTCGGATTTACAACAGGCACACTGGTTGGGCTGGCCAATCAGTATGCTCATTTTTTATAATATTAATGGGCAGTCATTGTATAATCTGCAATATTTTTTCCCCAGTGGCTGGATACTACATATGAACTTGTGAACTTTTTCTAAGAACTATTTAGGAAAGTATATAGAATTTGCAAATGAAGATTATAGCCTCTTCCTAGTAAAAAACAGAAATTATAAATAAGATGTAAACGTGTCCTCTGTAAATGTAGGATTTCAGACTGTCATAAGGCGATATTAAGCCTAAAAAAGAGCAATTAGAAGACTTTTTAAAGATGCAGTTGAGGAAGAGTGAGTAACAGGCTCATTCCTCTGAGGAAGAGTGAGTAACAGGCTCATTCCTCTGAGGAGGAGTGAGTAACGGGCTCATTCCTCTGAGGAAGAGTGAGTTACAGGCTCATTCTTCTGAGGAAGAGTGAGTAACAGGCTCATTCCTCTGAGGAAGAGTGAGTAACGGGCTCATTCCTCTGAGGAAGAGTGAGTAACAGGCTCATTCCTCTGAGGAGGAGTGAGTAACGGGCTCATTCCTCTGAGGAAGAGTGAGTAACGGGCTCATTCCTCTGAGGAAGAGTGAGTAACAGGCTCATTCCTCTGAGGAAGAGTGAGTAACAGGCTCATTCCTCTGAGGAAGAGTGAGTAACAGGCTCATTCCTCTGAGGAAGAGTGAGTAACAGGCTCATTCCTCTGAGGAAGAGTGAGTAACAGGCTCATTCCTCTGAGGAAGAGTGAGTTAACAAGCTCATTCCTCTGAGGAAGAGTGAGTAACAGGCTCATTCCTCTGAGGAAGAGTGAGTAACAGGCTCATTCCTCTGAGGAAGAGTGAGTAACTGGCTCATTCCTCTGAGGAGGAGTGACGGGCTCATTCCTCTGAGGAAGAGTGAGTAACAGGCTCATTCCTCTGAGGAAGAGTGAGTAACAGGCTCATTCCTCTGAGGAAGAGTGAGTAACAGGCTCATTCCTCTGAGGAGGAGTGACGGGCTCATTCCTCTGAGGAAGAGTGAGTAACAGGCTCATTCCTCTGAGGAAGAGTGAGTAACAGGCTCATTCCTCTGAGGAAGAGTGAGTAACAGGCTCATTCCTCTGAGGAAGAGTGAGTTAACAAGCTCATTCCTCTGAGGAAGAGTGAGTTACAGGCTCATTCTTCTGAGGAAGAGTGAGTAACAGGCTCATTCCTCTGAGGAAGAGTGAGTAACAGGCTCATTCCTCTGAGGAAGAGTGAGTTACAGGCTCATTCTTCTGAGGAAGAGTGAGTAACAGGCTCATTCCTCTGAGGAAGAGTGAGTAACAGGCTCATTCCTCTGAGGAAGAGTGAGTAACAGGCTCATTCCTCTGAGGAAGAGTGAGTAACAGGCTCATTCCTCTGAGGAAGAGTGAGTAACTGGCTCATTCCTCTGAGGAGGAGTGACGGGCTCATTCCTCTGAGGAAGAGTGAGTAACAGGCTCATTCCTCTGAGGAAGAGTGAGTAACAGGCTCATTCCTCTGAGGAAGAGTGAGTAACAGGCTCATTCCTCTGAGGAGGAGTGACGGGCTCATTCCTCTGAGGAAGAGTGAGTAACAGGCTCATTCCTCTGAGGAAGAGTGAGTAACAGGCTCATTCCTCTGAGGAAGAGTGAGTTAACAAGCTCATTCCTCTGAGGAAGAGTGAGTAACAGACTCATTCCTCTGAGGAAGAGTGAGTAACAGGCTCATTCCTCTGAGGAAGAGTGAGTAACAGGCTCATTCCTCTGAGGAAGAGTGAGTAACAGGCTCATTCCTCTGAGGAAGAGTGAGTAACAGACTCATTCCTCTGAGGAAGAGTGAGTAACAGACTCATTCCTCTGAGGAAGAGTGAGTAACAGGCTCATTCCTCTGAGGAAGAGTGAGTAACAGGCTCATTCCTCTGAGGAAGAGTGAGTAACAGGCTCATTCCTCTGAGGAAGAGTGAGTAACAGGCTCATTCCTCTGAGGAAGAGTGAGTAAACAGGCTCATTCCTCTGAGGAAGAGTGAGTTAACAAGCTCATTCCTCTGAGGAAGAGTGAGTAACAGGCTCATTCCTCTGAGGAAGAGTGAGTAACAGGCTCATTCCTCTGAGGAAGAGTGAGTAACAGGCTCATTCTTCTGAGGAAGAGTGAGTAACAGGCTCATTCCTCTGAGGAAGAGTGAGTAACAGGCTCATTCCTCTGAGGAAGAGTGAGTAACAGGCTCATTCCTCTGAGGAAGAGTGAGTAACAGGTTCATTCCTCTGAGGAAGAGTGAGTAACAGGCTTATTCCTTTGGAATATGAACATCTGGCTTGGTTGCATCAGTAGTCTGTTTCAAAAAGAATAAACCAATTATTTTAAGAAGAAAGACATTTGAGAACTACTTTGCAGCCTGCGACTGCAAAGTCCTCTGCAAATTTTGTCTCTGCTTGAAACAGCTCTTACAAGCTCAGCTAATATAGTTAGGCCTCTGTAATTATTTTATTAAGAGATGGAACATAAGCTGTAGAGAAATATTTTTTGTATGCCATTGTTCAGAATGATTATTTTCTGTTTCTGTTTATAATTCTATATCACTGTCTATTTGCAGTCTTCATAGAAGTTGCTGGGCTTTTTTAGCATTATGACCATAACACCTTGCCAATGCCCATCCTCAAACTTTACCTAATTTTTCAAGGAGAGAAGGAGGGATCAGTTCCTCCTCGGTGATTATGCAGGTACCCATCCTTTCACACAGGTTTGGCATGAAGGAAGCATTATCACTTTGCTTAACCTGCAGGGCTGGTTCATTTCAAAGAAGGGGGCATACTGAGTGATGAATATATCTCTCCATTTGTTCTGTTTATCTGATGGAGTTCCATGTCTCTGAGTCTGGTGTTAGCCGAGCTGTTATTGAAGTATAGGAGGTCAACAACCACTTAATCTGTAATTACATTGTAACTAAAGCACAGATCACACCTAGGAGACTGTAGGATACAGAATGCATAGACAGGGCTTCCTAACCTCTCCTGGTAACTAAGGTTCTTTTAACTGGAATCTGTATATTAAGGAACCTCTGGTACTTCTTGGGTTTGATGAAATGTCTAGTGAGGTTTATACAAAAGGAGATATTGCATTATATAATGACTCTAATCAGTGCTGAATTTAAGAGAGTAGTGACATCTTTGGACATGGCTGAAATACCATTGGCTACTAGTTGTGCTAAGTATAAAGACTTCCTGACTGCAGTTGCACCTGATGAGTAAAAAAGAGGGGACTGTCAGCCAAGTGCCTATGTGTCTGACTGCCTTTTTGTTTAGTAAAGGAGTGTTGTCTATACTGTATATTGAGGGAAGGGGTTCTTTTCTGAATGAGACAAAAATACACATATTTTGCATTCAAATAAAGTACATTATCTGTATACCAGGTGTTAACTAGGATAAAATCTTTCTGAAGAGTACAGATATTTGAGGGGTCTTGACAGTTATAACCAGTTAACGGATGTCTGATGTCTGCAAATTTGGTTAACAAGAGGTCTTGGTTATCTTTTTGAGCTCAGAGAAGTAGATACTAAACAGGAGGGGACTCAGTACAAGACCCAGCCTTCTGGGGAACTGTATTAGTCACCTTAATACTATTTGAAGAGGCACCTGCCACAAAACAGTGTGGGTTCTGCCTTTTAGTCAGAAGGATCTTCATCTTACCACATAAAGATCTATGCTTAAGGCAGTTAGTTTGCTTACAATTATAGCACACTATGAGGACACAGTGATTAAAGGAGGCGGTGACTGAATACCAGATGCTTTCAGGCTTAGATATACATTAATTGAAGAATTTAAGGAGTTTGCTTTGAAAAATAATTTGGTGTGCTTTGAAGCCTCTGCCCCCATTTATGCCAATATGGTTTTATGGTGGTGGAAAAAGCAGTAGGTTTTCAATTTGCATTATAGACCATAATACACTCTTACCTTAGATTTTTGGGTGATATCTCTGCATTATGGACAGGTAGTAAGGAATAACTGAAAGATGTTTTTAAACAGTACTACTGGGGTTTTAAATTTAATTATTGCTTCTGTATGGAAGGAATGCATCATTTAAGATGTAACAGTTTGTAAAGTTGTTGGTACTGGTATGTACATTTTTAACATATACAGAACACCAACAGTTTTTAATTCTTATCCACATTTAACAGTTGCCATCCCTAGGAGCAGAATAAGAACTTAGTAAGGGGACAGACAGTCAGGATATCCAGGATTATTTCTAAATACAATCTGTTTTATTAGAAAAACTCACTATAAAAAATTCAGGAGGCAGTACCCAGGCGGAATATATAAAAAATAATGAGTTTTTATTGTAAACACTTTTGCATTGTCTCATACAACGCTTCTTCAGACATTGAAAATATCATAAACATTCACAAATTTAAAATAACATGTTACCAATCAACACAATGAATTAAATAATGTTACAATGATGTGACACCTCTTAGGATAATTTACTAAAACCATATTACTAAGGAGTCCTTTTTTATCTTATAAGGCCTAAGACAAAACATAAAATCAATTAACAACACATTCCTGCCTTTATAAAAGCATTTAACAGTGCTTATGCCTTATTATACTAACATAACTTTGCCGCTAATGCATTATGAGCGAATCTAATCAGGGAAAACTTCTTAGATACAGATTTCTGATCATTGCTATATGTTACATTTAAATCTTTCAAATGTATGTGAGGCTATCAAATCTATATATTACCCATAGTTGGAAAATACCTCTTATAAATAGCCACTATGGATGAAACCATATCTATATAATGTCCCCCTCCAGCATGGCCGATCACAGCCTGCGGCAAGAAATCATGTTTCCCAAAGCACAATCAAACTCACTAAATGACTATGAAGCTTCATGGCAAGAGTTCAATCACAACAGGAATCCCAACATACCAAAGAACTTACGAACCCCAAACAATCATAAAAACAGAATTACAAAACAATCTTTCCTGTGTTAGAACTTTCAACATTCTCTGTGCAGCACTGTATAAACATTGCATTCCTGCTTATGCGTTTTAAGCAATTCTAATCAATAAGATCTTCTCAAATGCAAGTTTGAAGCCTCTGCCCCTGTTTATGCCAATATGGTTTTATGGTGGTGGAAAAACGCAGTAGGTTTTCAATTTGCATTATAGACCATAATACACTCTTATCTTAGAGTTTTGGATGACATCTCTGCATTATGGACAGGTAGTAAGGAATAACTGAAAGATGTTTTTAAACAATACTACTGAGGTTTTAATAAATTTTAATTATTGCTTCTATATGGAAGGAATGCATAATTTACGATGTAATGGTTTGTAAAGATGTTGGTACTGGCATGTTAATTTCTAACATATACAGAAAACCAGCAGTTTTTAATTGTTATCCACATTTAAATGTTGCCATCTCTAGGAGCAGAAGAAGAACTTAGTAGGGAACAGACAGTCAGGTTGTCCAGGATTATTTCTAAAGACAACCTGTTTTATTACAAAAACTGACACATTGTTAAGAATGTTCAGATGGAGGAGTGCCCTAATCCCTTATTGGATAAAACTGCATGTTAGTCATGAAGTTTAGAAACAGTAAATATGTCTGTATTGTATGATAAGACCAAAAATATGACATATTTAGATACAAATGAAAAAAGTCAAAATATGGTACTCGTTTTGATAGAACTGTGACATAAGCTATAAATTCCTCAGTGTAATTACAAATATTGGGGATTTTCCACCATTCTGGCAATGTGATAATGATTGTGACAGTTCCGCACTTTGCATTCATAAGGTATTTGAATTAAAAAAAAAAGATATGAAAAAGATGTGAGGGGCATCAAAACAGTTAAACACAATCATATTTTGAAAGGGGGCACTAGAAAGAATAGAATATGTAGTTTTTATTATCTATATTAATGGTAATAATAAGGGTAAGATACCCTCTTCATTATATCCTGGAAGGGAAACCATGAATTACAGTACTGGGGGTAGGCTGCCTCTCTTACAGGTCGTTTTATGTTTAGAAAATGAAAAGGAGCCGCAGATCCAGGATTTAACGGCATGTATGTAATATAAATATGAAATATGACAAAAATGCTCTCAGTAGGTGTGCCCAAGACTGTAGTACTTTAAAGAAATACATGTTATTTGTTTTGGAAAATGTTGAACCGCAATTAAAGAGTGGCAACTGGGAGGCCAGATTAGAATACCATGCAACAAACAAATGCTGTTTTAATGATATTTTACAACTCAGAGCAGCAAAATTAAAAATAATAGTTTTCACTTTTAAGATGTATTATCCTTGATGTACATTTTATTTATTTATTTATTTCATTGTCTTGGTCAGATGCTTTTTTATATCACATGATATGTTTTGAAGTTTGTCATCTGTTACTTAATGTTTAAATACTGAATTTTTATTCTACATGCCTAGTTTGGAAGAAGTTTAAGCTCTTTGGTTGACAAAAGTGCTTAATGTCATATTAAAGTGGGATTTTTCATGGATGCATGAGTGGAAATTCGGGATTTCATTTGGTCCTTACAATTAGACCACGACGTATAGTATCAAACTCTTTGGCCATATCAAGATAACCTGTGTGAACAGGATGACCACTGTCAACAGCTTCTGTGACACTGTCAAAGACAATAACTAGATTCAATAGGCATGATTTTCCTTGTTGAAGCCAGATTGTTAGGGTCAACCCTAATCAGATTTTTTAATATCATAATCAATGGGGTGGGTTATGATATATTCCTAAACTTTGCAGACCAGACTCACAAAACTGTTTGGACTATAATTTCCATGACAGGCCACCCTTGTAGAAGGGTATCACTACTGCAGTGCTCTAGAATTTGGGAACATAACTTGAAGTTTTCCTTAGGTTGTTGAGAGGTTCAGTGAGAGCATGTTTAATAGTATTTAATAAGCACCAGGCACTTTATCAGGCTCCATGGAAGACATGTTGTTGGACTTGGATAACACCGTAAGAGCATGTTCCTTAACGATAGCAGATGGAAGGGATTCTGAAATGAGTGGTGTTTGATCTGGACATTCATAGGAGAGGCTTGCAGTAAATTTTTAACTAGTGTATTTGCTGTGTCATTTCAAATGGAGTGGGAGGTTCCATTATGGATAATTTAGAGCAATATTAAGTATTATTTCTTGGATTTCTAATATAGCTAAAGAAGGACTTGCAATAATGCTTCACTTTAGAATTGAACCTCCTTTCATAGGCTGCTTTACTGATCCCCCAAATTTTTCATAGCACTATGGTGATGTTTTTATACTGTCCACATTCTCAGGAATTCTAACCTTACTCTACAGTTTAAGGAGTTTTCCTATAGTTATAAAGTTTATTTATGCTGGTGGACCACCAGGGATTTGCTTTAAATTTCCAGTTGTTTAGTTCTATTTTGGACTGCTAGAATAATGCATTTATGTAAGTGGCCATAAAATTCCTTGGTTTGGTTGGCTGCTCAGTCAGGAGTTAGAGGTGATGATGCCTTCAGTGTATTTAGAGATTCAGCATATAATTTCATGTCATTTGCCCTTTTTTAATTTTTACATTAGAAGACAGTGGTTACACCACACGTGGTATGGTAGTTTTGAGAGCAAATGCCATGTTTTATGGCCTGACTTTAATGGCAAAGGAGAGACAAGGGGAGTGGAGCATGCAGAGAGAGAATATTTATGAGGACCAGCTCAAGACTATTTTGATCTCTAGTGGGTTCACTAATTATTTTTTTCAGAGATGTTTTGTTTATAAATTTCAAAAATCCAGGGCATACCCTCCTTTAGCAATACAGGTTATCCAGTTTATGGTGGAATGTTATAGGTCTCCTAGAATTATGGAGTTATTGGTTACAGGAAGTTCTTGTAAATCTTCCAGGAATCTAACATGCTCATCTCAGGGCACAGAGGAGGTCCTTTAGCATTATTATAAATTTGAAGTTTCTCCTGTTCATGGTAAACTGAAGTTCTAGGAGCTAAATGTGCAGGTTTTTGGGAATATGTCTTGATGAGATATGGCTCACGATAAATATAGACATGTCACACAGTTTCCATTGGGTATTTAAATACTAACTGAGAACACATTTTTTCTAAACAAAGAAAATTTTACACACCCATTTTTCAAAAACTCTGTGACTGGAGATCTTTTTATGTAAATATTATTTGGCAACAGAATTTTTATGGCTAATTGCTGGAAAGCTGCTAACATCCATCTCCACTGGCCAGACTGTTCTGCACATAATCATTTGTGTTTAGAAATATTCTGCTTGGTAACAAGAGTGAAAGAGTGGCTGTGAGGTCCACAGCGTTATAATCTGGGGTGAGAGCTGTACTGCCATGAGCTGCAGAAAACTGTAGAGCTGAAGAATATTATAGTCTTCCCTGAAAAGTAATGTGTGTATGTTTATATGTGCGTGAGTGTGGAATTGGGTATAAAAGTATATTTAAAGTACAGTCACTATGGGCAAGTGAGAAAGTGGAAAGAAAGTTATCTGGGCAGCTAGCTTAAAGACTGTTTTGGTGAGGATATGGCATTCAATGTAAAGTCTGTTCTTAGGTGTGGATGATAAAAATCCATACCCAGCATATCTCCTGCTTGTTCATGTGGCCAGGCTGAATTTTGAGTATTACATAGTGTTTGATATGTGTCTGTCCATTTTTATTCTTAAGTCTGTTTGGTACTAGTGATGTGACTTGAGAAACCATACCCCTGTTGGCCAAAAGCTTTTAGGACTTATGCTTTTAACATTAAAATATTTAAAGTCAGTGATTGAAAAAAAAGAGTGGATCGCATTGCTATAGTCCTCATATACCATCTTGCCTTTACATTAGTTGTTAGAGGTAGGATTCAAACCTCCCTCAATCTGCCACCAATCATCTATTCTCTTTATGCCGAGTAAGAAACTAATGATTGTGAATTTGTGTATGTGGTCATTATATTATCAGTCATAAGCATAAATATATACCCACACACAATACCATAAAAACAACAAGCTACGGTGCTTTTATACCTGTGTTGATCAAAATATTTCAAAAAAGAATATTCATTTTAACTTTGTTAAATTGTTCAATCACCATACTGCATATATTCTGTAAGTTCTGGAGGTATCCCCCCCCCCCCCCCCCCCACAGGGCTTGGGACTTGGCTGAAAAAAGATCCCTGCAGCAGTCCTTTTACCACTTTAACAAATTAACTGAATGAATAAATAAACCAACAAATAGATACATATATACATAACAAATAATACATCCAGTCTTCTGCAATTCATAACAGTGCTGCCATCACCCCAGGTTACAAGTCTGGGGACCTTTATAGTCATTGACTACAGAAGAAAAGCTGGTTCATTATTTGATCATACAATTAAAGTGAGTATTGGTTTCCTATAGGGAAATTTCTTCTGTCTGTTACATTATCAACTTACAAAGGTGTAAGTATCCAATTACAAATACTATGTGTGTCTCTTCAGTATGTTGTGACTGTAGCATCTCATGTAGTCCTTCCGGCATTATTTAAATATAATGCCTTTTGGAAAAGATGAGCACAGTTTTCAGTTCCTAACTTTTTAAGATGTAAAACCACATGTAAGAAAATAACATTTAGATAATTATGTTTTAATGGTTAAAGTTTAGTTGCAAATACAGCTGCAGCTAATGGGTTCCCTTTACTAAATGCCCCAGACAGCATTTGCCTTTTCTAAGATATTGGAAGTGTTCATTTGGAAAAACTATTTGTCCCGGTCCCCTTCAATAATGCATGATGATACCAAATGACATCTGCCAACTATTATTAATTTCACAATAACCATATTATGTTAATTTCAAATATTAATTATAACAGGAATGACCTTGTAACCATAACCTGAAATCCTTATAACATACATCAGACAACATACCTTCTCACCCTGTCTGGATAAGCAGTGTCCATACCTCCACTCACTTATTCTTATCAAGCAGTGTCCAACAGCTCACTTTCATCCCAAAACTCATTGTATCAACACCCAACAAGAAGGGGATCAGAAGAGAGAAAAGCCTGCCCCTGTTCTCCACCTACCAGCCTGACCACAGATTGATCCCCCTCTCTTACAAAAGACCTTTCACCAAACCTTCTAAAAATATACTTAAATGTACATTAAACAAATCTAAACTAAACTCATTCAAGTGCACCCCATCAGATCTAAGCCAAACTGGGTCCTTGTCATCAAAATTCCTATGCTCTATTATATAAATACCCAACAACCCCATCTGCTACACCAGCCTATAATTTACAAACCTCTATGCACATTCAAAAACCTTAACACTAGCAGCATTCTTCTATAAATGTGGTACTGTCTCCAGCCATACAATGTACATGCCTGGATATAAGGTCTGCAACATAAACAGATCCTACCTTATCTTAACCACCAACTGCTTCTTAGGAATGATTCCCAAATCATTAGCAGCCAAGTGTGTCACCAGTATTTGAGGAACCCCCATCTGTACCCTTATTACTTTAATTTCATCCATAAATTGAGTTCACCTAAATCCTTTAATCCTGTGTCAACTGACTCTCCATCCCTATTGATCCAAACCCAAGTTCTTGTCATCCATTCTAACTGCTGCCCTCTTCACCACACAATGGATATACAAATGTCCCAAGATGACAATCTCCTTTAATGAAAGACAAAAAAAAAAAATCACCATTAATTATCAATTGAATCCATTACCTAATATCAGATAAAAACTGATTAGAAGACCACCTCCCAATCCTCTGGATAGCTTCAGTGTATCTGGCTTCCCTTGCCACATCTAAAGCCCTACCAGTAAGAAAAGAATGAGTGGAGAACCTCTTACATGCATTGCAATGTCCTTCTTATTACCACAACAAACTGATTACCCATTAACATCTTACCCACTCTCAACTGAAAAAAAAAATTGTGAGGGGTCCCTACATGAGTCAACATCGATTCTGCATCCCAACCCACTGGACAAAGTCCCTCACACCTATCTTTTCCTAAGAACTGTCTGCATGTCCTTCCCTAAATGATTTGTTTCAGACCTAAGTAACCAAATGTGCACTAACCCTGGAAAAAACAAAACATCTCTCCAAACTAATGATCCTAACAGCTCAGACACCTGAAATGCCCCAAAATACATCCATAAACACAAAATAATTCAAAAACATAATTCACTGACTCACCCATCACTAAAGCTAAACCCTTCAATAAAACTTTTAAAATCTGTCTTGTCAGCAGCTAACACATAACTAACACATAGCTAACACATAGCCATATTCACTCCAATCATTCTACCCATTCTCTCAGCATATACACTACCATCCAAGACTCTGTAAAATCATGCAGTCTAGCCACCTTCACAAATATACTAATCGCTATCAAGTCTACCTTTACCGATTGCACTGCCTTACCCTGCCCTCAAGCCAAAATCACACTAATAGTTCCTCTTACCAAACCCCTTCATCCTCAGGCAACTGAAAACTAAATTTATCAAAATCGCATAGGGCCCTACTATAAGCTCTCCTGCTAGATGCTGCCTAAGAATGCTGCATCAACCTCCTGGTTGCATCAACCCAAGATGCCACACCTCAACTGGCAACACCATTGGCACCTCCTTTGCTGCCAGGATAACTGTTGGAACCTGGAAAACTGAAATCAAGATAAACTGTCAGCAATTTCATTCCTAACACCTGCCACATGCAGACCTGTGAATGAAAAAATTATTAATAAACTCTGCAAAACTAACTTACGTAAAACCAACAACACCAGCACTGATCTTGTAGTCTTTGCTTGCAAAACTCACACCACTGCCATATTATCCAAATTAAAAATTACCCTCCTTCCCATCAATCACTCCTACCAAACTTCTGATGCAACCCAGATTGCCATTAACTACATAAAGTCAACATCTATATTCCACTCATCCTTCCAATACACCAGCCAACAAGCTGCAAACCATTCCCCTCCAAAAAACACACCCATTCCAATACCCTCGGCTGCATCTGTGAACAACTGCAGTTCCTCTTGACCAACACAGTCTATCTGCCAAAAAGAGACACCATTAAACTCCTACAAAAATGCAAAGTGCCAAATCAGCTTGCACTAACTTGTTAATCCTGACCCAATGATCTTTGTTCTTCCCTCCTTTCAATAAAAAGGTCACTGACTTACAAAATGTATGTCCTTGTTGAATTACCGGACATGCATAATTCAGACACCCTAAAAGCTCCAGAACCTCCCTAATCCACACCTTATCCTTGCACACCACCCGACCAGTCTTCTCCTTCTCATCAGCCGGCAAGCAAAACAACCTAAGTTTTGCATCCACTAATAAACCTTAGCTGGGCCTTCCAACTTCTGCCTAGACAGTGGAACCCCCAACTCATCACACATCCCCAAAACCTTTTGCAAACCTTTAAATTCTCCTCAAATCCTTCATCTACTACAGTATCAAGAAGTCATCCAAGTAATACACTGCCCTCTGCGTATCTACCCACTGCTGCCAAACTCAATGAAGTACAATGCTAAATTTCTTGAAAGTGGCGCAGGCTACTGAGCATCACATTGGTATAGCCTTTTCAAAGTAAAATTTGTTCCAACTGCCATGCCTAATAATGGCCACTCCTCCTCCCATACTGGCAAAAGGTGGATTAAATGTCCACCTTCACTAACCATGGATCCTTAAACCTCCAAATAACCTTCACAGTGTCATCAAAAGACACACGGCTGACCTTGGCTTTCTGGACTGAAATGAAGTCATTAGTGGAGCTTCCTTCTGATGGTTATCAGGATGAGCTCACTAGCTACCTTCTTAGGAACCAAACCCAGTGGAGAAACCTTAAAACTCTCAAGGGGGGGCTACCAAAAGGACCTATCAACCTACCCCCTGTCATTCCTTTTGAACTAAACCTTCCAATATATCCTTCTTCCCCTATACAGATAGAAAATTCTAACAGACTACCCCAACCCCACCACCCTTGATTTAATAGAAAACACCCTAGAAAAGCCCTCAACTATTTCTTCCATAAGAGAGGAATCAGGAAATAGCTGGAGCATATGCTGCAATACTTCTACCTTAATGGGAGAATGGGTCCTCAGGCCATTCACTCACTCCCTGAAGGACATCCCTCTCTGAAACACTTGAAAATTTCCCATAACTCAGAGATTCTGAAACCCAGGGAAAGAAGAAGGGAAAACACCCCATCAGTTGAAAGTGAACCTGGAGTCACCGAATTAACCTCCCGCCAACCACACTGCACCGCCAGATGGCTCAGCTCACACTTTGAACAAGTATGTAAGAACTTACACCCTACCCATGAGCAATATCCCACATTAAAAACCCAACATACTCCCCCTTCTCACCTAACTTCCCCCTCTACTAACCACCCCAAAGCTACCCATTATAGTAGCTTGCCATATATCTGGATGCCTAACCTCCCAATGGAGAGAGTGATCATCTGCTTTCCGCTTCTGAAACCTCTGATAACACCATAACCGAGTGATCCCTGACCACAAATACTGGGCCTCACTAATCATAAGAAACTAAGCCAAGAGTGGCAAATCCAAAGAAGTATCCTTCTCCAGCCAAACTGCCATATAGTAGACAAAACCTACCACCCAATTATCCCATGTCCTATGTTCCACCCTACCTACTCCATCCCAATGCCACTAAAGCTGCCGAAAGGTCTTTTTTATTCAACACCTCTGATTCCAGCAGTCACTGCACTCCTTCTGCATTAATTAACTCAAGGAAGTCAACATACTCTCTCCACTAAATCTTTTCTTTAACTGAAGATGGAATGTGAGCGGTCAGGAAAACTGTCCCTGTCACTTGCCCTAAAGTCTGCATAGCTAACCAGTTGCCCATTTGTAGGCCAAAATCTGACCCAGCCTTAAAAAACAATCCTACCCCATGCACGGATGACCCCCACAGTTCCCCACAGACAACCCTACACTAGCCTCCCCGCTGATGGCTTTACCCTGTCCCTGCTCATGACACCTCTGTGTACCACCGCTAGACCCTCCAGCTTCACTCGACCCTTGATACATCATGCCCTCAACTACCACACAATAATTCCTAACACACTCCAAACCTGCCCTACCTAACAGAGCTCCCAACAGCATGTTGCTGGAAGATCAACTGCAACCACATCTCTCAACTGCTGTGCTCACTTCCCAGAAGCCACTGACCTGGTCTTTGCCGACTGGACTCACCCACATCTTCTGCCACCCTGGACTCAGCATTAGGCACCTCCTGGAACAGCTCTACTGACACACGATGGCCTCCCACCTCTGCTGTAAACCCTGCATGTTCACCATCTGTAACAAAAGAGACCAATTAAAATGGAGAAAACAAAAACAAAGCAACAATAGCAAAAAAAAAAAAAAAAAAAAAAAAAAACACCACATCACCACATCTACCCCTGAAAAACAAACATATAACACTGAGATAATTTCTGGAATTAAAACAAATCCATTACTCTGATTATTGGTTTATTTTTGAGCTGTAATCTAACACACTTTGTTCACAAAACACTCACTTCACAATAAACCAAAAGGGGACAGAGCCAAAACATGTGCCAAATCAGGGACAGCTCACAAAAATGTCTTCCCCAGCCAGGGTGCAAATAAAGAGAAATCAAGACACCATACTTAATGACCTTCCCTTTGACACTGCTCCCTCTACAAGAGCTGCCAGATGAGCCAACCTCCACTTGTGGTGCTCAGCCATACCAGTAGACACACAACAGAAAAGTATTTATCCTTTCTTTTTTTTTTAATTTCTGACATCTGAACGTCCCAAGCAGCAGAACGAAACCCTACAGTAAATGTGCTAACCATCGCTTCCTGCCAACGGAAGTCTCATGCTACACTTCTTAGAATATAAAATCATTCCACTGACCAGCACTACGAAGGAACTGGCCTCATTTTGGGTAACACCCACAAGATCAAGCTATAGAAATGCTCACTCTTTAATCTCGTAGTACATTGTCGTAGTTACACGTCAAACAAATAGTGCAGCCTGACCAGATTGTGTTAGGTTTTTATATTTTATTTTATTTTTGACAAACTTCCGACCTTCATAGCATGCACTCATCAATGCTTATAAAAAGCGTGAGTGTACTTAGGATGTAATGCAATGACCGCAAAATAGATAATTGAGCAAACAGCACAAGAAAGAGAAAGAATGTCTGTTATTTGGTCTATGCATCCATATGGACCATTCCCCTCTACCTGAAATGGCCAATGGTATACACCGGTCATGTATGGTAACCAACTTCTACACACAGGCAGCTGCAAGCCCATGAAAAAACCCAACCACCACACTCAGCTTGTAAATCACGTGCCTACAAAAGCAGAAACACTCCATCATTGCTTCCACTGGTTATGAAAAGGAAAACCTCCCTGAGCAAGTTGCCTTTCACTACTTTTACACAGCTATCCAAATAATGGTTAAACCCATCACACAGGAGTGGTGCCCAGCCATAGGAGGAAACGATGAGACAACCAAAGGCCATCACGCTCAGCTCTGGGGACACATTCCAGCCCCAAAAAGCCACAAGAACCTACTTAATCCCCACCAATGTCCATCTGCTGGCCAAAGAACACCCCCTCAAAAACGTGCAACCACAAAGAGCCACCACCAAGGATTATTGTAGGGTGAAAACACCCCATGAACAGGCCAAGCCATATCCCAAAAATGAATCAGCCTGCTGACAGCCACTCTACAAACACCAGCCATCAAGTGAATAACTACTACTAGCCAAATTCTAGGTTCATGAACCTTGAAACTAAAGCACAGCATTAAAACCCCATACTGACTGCAAACCTTTTCCAGCTGAGCTCCTCTAACCCCTGTTACTCGCAGCAGCAGTTAAGACACAATGCATCATAACCTAAGCAATCCTCACAAACTACACTGCATCTCTACTCTACTGGGGGGGGGGGACAAGCATGCCCTAACCCTTAATACCAAATAATACTCACCTCTTCAATGCATCCAACTATTAATCCAAGGCCTACCTGACCACAGCAGTACCTAACTCATCCTTTCCCAAAGTCCAATCAAACCTTAATCTTTTCCTTAGTCTTAACTCCCTTCCCCCAAAAATCCCCCATCCCCATTTAACTCATTGCACCCTCACTAAAGATATCCCTGGACAAATTGGTTTGTTCCCAAACCTCATTTCTTGGGGCTTTTTATTGATGATATTGCCTACTTACACTTATGGTTTCAGGTATTATATAAAGATATTGAAAATTATCTGATTTTTAAACCAAAACCTTTGTAGTTTATTCTCAACTGTTTTTTGTTTCATGAAAAGAGAAGTGTTTGGCTCTTCAATTTTTCATACAAGCTGACCAACTCAGATATATTTTTGATGGTTTACACAGATTCTATGATTCAGTAGCTATTGTTATTGGACTATAAATGATTAAATTAGACAAAAAAGCAGTTTCACAATGTTTGGTGATGTCACAAATGTTAATTAATTGATCATGTAACCTTTATAGACTTTTATACTTCATACATCAATCACAATTTCCTTAATCAGGCCACATGGCTTAGTGTTAACAGATTTTCAACAGTAAGATTATAATTGTTTTATATGTTATTGAGATATTAATTACTGTTATGATGTTTTGTGGTATGCTCTCAGCAGAGTCTACTAAAATCTCTAATTCACCTTTTAATAATCTACTTGCAACTGATTGGGATACGTTTATGCTGGAACAACATGGCAAATATTCCTTGAACTCTGCAGCCTGAAATTGTTTAGGACTTTACTGTGCTGGGCTGCGAGATGAAAGCTTATCTTAAATCCTACCGGAGACTTTGACTTGAAAAACAGTCTGACAATATCCAACAAGTGACATTTTACTTTTTACTAATTTTATACATCAGAGTAAGCTATTTTTACTTCTTTTATACATCGAGTATGCTACTCCTGATTACAGGTCCTGTTCTGGCAGTGGTATGCTTAAATCTTAAATTGGTCTAGCTGCCCCGCTCCATCTCAGTGAGGGAATGCGCTACTGCTCTCTTTCTTGTCTAAATTGTCATTGATTACATATCAGTGTTAAGTTTAATTGGCCTGTGTGCTCTTGTGGTTTGTTATAAGCTTGTATTTGCAGACACTGCTACTGTTGTGTTACTCTGCAGCACGACAAACTTACCTTGAATTATCTTGCTAGATTTGACATAATCATTTCCATAATGGCCTGGAACTGATCTTTTACTTCTTACATATTTGTTTACTCTAAAGTGTGCTGCTGTTGATTTAAAGTCATGTTTTGTGCTGGGATAATTTTTTCATATCTTAAATTTGTGCAATTAAATTCCTCCATGAGAGATGGGGTTTCTGCTTTTGTTCATGGCCTAAGTTCCTATCGCTGACATTGCAGTGTTAACTTTAATTGACCTATGATCTCCTGTGTTTTGCTGTTGTGGACTCCACCACTATATTGTTATGAAGTATGACATGACTAACTTGCCTTGAACTCTGTTACAGGATTTGAATAGAAAAGCAGTCCAATAATGTTTGGGAGTTGACCTTGTAATTTTACATTCAAATGTGCTAGTGCTGACTTAAAAGACCTGTTTTGTGCTGCAATCATCTTTTCATCTGAAAATGGGAAAGCTGAATCCCCTAAATCATCCCCCATGAGTAAAAGGGTTAGTGCTTTGGTTTCTGGGCTAAATTACTGTTGCTCATGCAGCAGTTTTGCTTGTGTGCTCTTGTGGTAATCTTTCAGCTTGTGTTTACAAATGCTTCTGCTCTATTACACTGAGCAGCATGATGGCAAACTTGCCTTGAGCTACTAGATTTGATTTGAAAAAGAGTCTCACAATATTTAGGAAGTGACTTTTTACTTATTTTGTGCTACTGCTATGTTAAATGCTTTAATTTGTACTGTTTTAATTTTATATCAGGAACTGGTCTAACTGTACCCCGGTGACGCAAGAGGCAACTGCTATTATGGTGTGCGTAACTGATTGTGTTTGTGGATACCACAGTTATGTTGTGATTTGCTGTGACACGACATACATGTCTTGAATTCTGTGATCAGAATTAACTAGAAAAACACTCCTATGATATGAATAAATCGTTGAACTTAATACAACACAGTGCCTGATAGCATTCAGCATGTAGCAACTAAACTATCATATCCCCCAACACTACCTGGTGCTGGCTGAGCCTAGTGCGCGCGTGCATGTATGTGCGTGTATGTGTGCGTGTGTGTGTGTGCGTGCGTGGGTGCATGTGTGTGTGCACGTGCGCGTTCATGTGTGTGATGCCCAGTTTGTGGCATCTTCTGTATGCTAATGATGTTGAATTTATAACATTGCTAACTGTCATTCCCCACTATTTATTTCTCAATTGCTGCTGATTTTTTACTGTCCTGTTACACTATTTCTTTGCTGTTAACTGTTTAATGCCATGCTTTTTTGCTTACTTGCCAGCCATACCTAATGTTACTTGTTAATATTTTACTTACCGTATTATCTGCTTCAAAGAATTTTGTAATTCTTTTACATATTCTACTAAGCACTATGTTAAATCCTGGAGACAGCTGAATCTACAGCTCCTTGAATATTGTGCTGTAGGAGGACCCATGTCTTCTCCTCAATTGTGCATTAATAAATATGTACTGAATTAATCAGCATGCTGTAATACTCCTGCCTGCTACTAAGGCAATGTTACTTTATTGAACATCTCTCAATCTGTTTCATTACAGCACCCATGTCTGATGCTCAATACACCCTTATATTCTACTGCACTATAACTTATAAACAAACTATAATTTAAAAATTGCTCAAATAACTCCAGAGACCACACTAGCAAATATATAAGTTAAGTGCTTTCATTTGCTTAATTATATGAATGAAGGCTCTTAACTTATATATTTTATACATCGAGTATGCTACTCCTGATTACAGGTCCTATTCTGGGCAGTGGTAAGTTTAAATTTTAAATTGCTCTAGCTGCCCCCGCGCTTTCATTTGTTTAATTATACAAATGAAAGCCCTTAACTTACATGTTTGCTAGTGTAGTCTTTGGAGTTATTTGAGCAATTTTTTAAGTTTTAGTTTGTTTATTTCCAGGGCTTCACTGACATTGCTTCGCAATTTTCGATTCTACTACACTTTGTTGTTTTGTACTGTGCTGTCCTGAGCTTTGCTGCATTGAGGTGAACTGCATTGTGTGGTTTCATATTGTAATGCATTGTGTGGTTTCATATTGTAATGCATTGTGTGGCTTCATATTGTAATGCATTGTGTGGCTTCATATTGTAATGCATTGTGTTACATTGTACATGCTTGCACTGCTTTGTACTGTCTTTTTTGTACCCTTTCATATCATACTACAGTACTATGCTATGTTATACTATGTTGTTCTGTTTCTGCACTCTTCACACTCCGTCACCATCCCTTTATATATCATATACTTCTAGTTCCTGCCTCCATATAGCAGGGTTTAACAAATTTCATATCATCAAATAATTTATAAAGTTTTGTGATCAACCATGGTCCCTCATTCTGTCCTACCTTTTGCCAGCATTCTAACATTAAACACCCCGAAGCAATGTGTACACTGTCACATGCATAAGGGCAAATATTTGACATTGCCAAAGAATGAGTCCTCATGTGAGAAGTACAAATGTTTATTACAAATGAACGCAAGGTTCTCACACAAATTTAGTTAGCAGTACCCTTGCTAACAGCACATCTGCATACTGCATGACAAACATAAAAATGTATGTGCAGAAGTGTTTCAAAAGTCACTTCTAAACCCTAAAAGACCTTCTATGCACTATATTGCAAAACACGTGTACCACAGTGAAATTCAACACCACACACTTAATCCTATTCCACACCATATACACCTTCTTTTGGTATCACTAGACAAGAGTCAACAGAGGGGTTTGGTTAAGTACAAGAGCAGGTGACTCACCATGTTAATGTAGCATTAATAGGTAACTGTAGTTAAGCACACTGATGCACCACTCAGGGTAGGAGTCAACTGCCTGTGACATGTTTGAATCCACCACATTACCAGGGCATTTAAGCCCCTTTAACCAGGTAAGATTATGATATAGTTATGGCTTACATGAGTTTGAATGATTGTAATGCATCACCTTAGGCTACATTGAGAAGGACATGATGGAGTTTTCTAAATCTTTCTCTCAGTCTGTAAGTAAATTAGTCTTCAGTAGTGCTCCTACCATCACTGAGAATGGTACCACGCTATGAGCAAAAGATGACTGTCCTTAATAATTGGTTTAGTTACTGTTATCATTATGAGGGGCCCAAGGTGTGTCATCCTGTAGGCTGATGGATGACAGTCTTACCTATTTTATTAGGGTTGCCCTGCAGCTCTCTCCTAAGGCCTTTCATATCCTGGCCAAGACATTCTCTAGACCCCATAGTTCCTTTTCTAGGCAATATCAGTCTACTAGCTCAACTAACTTAGTAAGTACAGTAGAATCTGACAAATATGAATGTATCGCTGCTCCATGTTTGGAGTCTAAATAAGAAAGTGCCCACTTTTGAGACTTTCCTAACTCTGGGAAACATGAGTATTTGTATTTCCACTAAATACTGATTCCAGAGCAGCAGCATTCTCTCCATACCTGACTTTTCTACATATGACGCATGTAGGCTAGCAAGTGTGATTACTGGCAAAGGTGGTGGAATGTCAGCCCTTACACAAAATGTCATCATCTCCAGACTTATCAACCGGGGCAATGAAATTAAACTCTTATTCCATTATATCAATAAAAAACCTCATACCACATGTTGGCCAACTACAGAATCCCATACATGAGACCTGCAAATCATGATTAATAACTAGATTTCCTCTCTATTAACTCAAACACCATCTTTCTAGGGTACTTTAACTACCCTTCAATAAACTGGTCCATCTACTCTTCTACATATAAGTATGCCTAGTGTTTCCTTGTCTTTATCAATGGAAGCTTCTTTGATAAAGTAGCATCCTTTTCCATAAGAGTCAACAACATACCAAATCTTCTCCTTACTGGCTCAGTCCATTTCTGCAGCTTGCTCATTTACATACCCCCACTTCTTCAGATCAGATAAATGCAATGTTTTATTTACCACAGCATCCCAGCACAGGCCAAAAACAAATGCATCTGTCTTTATAGACTATTTCCATTATGATGATGATTACTTGAGACAGTTCAAAAGTTCCTCCCAATCTACAAGACACTTAGTGCTCATATCTCAATACTTGCAATGAAGCTCAGGTTTCTTTACACCACAAATACAATGTCAAGTTTAGAAACAAGGCCTCTCTGTTGGAAACTCAGCTGTAAAGAAATTAGACAGTAAAAGGAAACAGTTCCTAGACCTAAAAATAGGGTTAAATCTCATTGCAGTAACAACTTAGGAGGAAAGACAACATCTTACAGTTAATTACTAACATCAGCAAAGAGAGATACTGTGCAGTCTTTAATTATATAGAACATATAATATCCAATATTGCACTAAGCTTATCACCCTCTTAAACTCTGAGAATATGCTGACATTCTTGTATGTAAATTTAATGCCGACCTGACTCTTTTGTTACCTGCAAATTCCTAATACAGAGTATTCACTCTGTACCCCCTAGTAATCATTCCTGAGCAGATACTAAATGTAGTCTCTAGGAACATAAGCTTCTGTTCTATGGGTATAGATAAAATATAAACTACTGGGCTAATTCTTGACCTTTCCCCATCAGTCTTCTGTTTAAAATATTATCCTCCCACACAAGCTATCTATTTGATATGTACTAGAAGCCTGGAGAACAGCTGTAGTAGTTCTCCTCTGCTAGGGAGGACCTACCACAGACCTATGCAACTCTAAACCTATTAGCCTCACCAGAATCACATTAATTAGACCTGAATAAAGTCCAAACTTTGAATGACTACCACCTATAAAATAGTAGATAAGTACCCATTCCACCTATACTGGCAGTATCAACAGTAGCACGACAGCAAATTTAAAATTTAAGGTAGTGTGCCTTTCCCTGCACACCACACCTTCATGCAGGAGTTTTGCCCATTCACCTCAAATGAATTTAGTCTTACTACGAAACTGAAGAGTTTGATCAGAGCAATCACATCAAAATGGCTCTGCCTGTTACATAAAAACTGTTGTTTTGGCCTGCAGGTGTTGGAAAGAGTGACAGTATAACTCACATCCTGTGTTTTTGTAATGATGAAAATGAAGACTGAGAAAGAGTGCACCATCAAGCGTCGTTTGCATAAATTAGCATGCTGCATTTAAAGGGCTTCCGCTACTGTATACATTTTATTTCATTTTATTTGTTTATTTATTTCCATTTTGGTAACCTACTTGTCAGATGTTAATAATGAATAAGGCCATAGGATTATTTAAAAAATTATATAACATATGACATTTTTCATGATAAACTGTTAAATATTTTTATGTGAGTCATGAAATAATTATATATATTTTAATCAAAAAAGGTGAGATAAAAGAATTGTCTATCTGATGCACAACCTATAACATACTGGTGTGGTAGCCTCTAGAAATCAATTTTTAGTCACTTGTATATCTCTCACACCCTTGCATAAAACCCTCTGGAAATTGTAACTGGTGAAGAAATAAATAATGCTTATTAGTGTGCTGACAAATGATAGAAGGGGCAATTATAAAGAATTAAGGAGAAATAAAACCTTCTTAAGTAAAACATGGCTGCCATATTCAGGATTATTACTTAAAAGTAATAACATTTCAAAAGCTTTCAAGCAACAGTAAGATGTCTCTCTTCCATTCTTACAAGTTAAAGAAAATCATATACTGTGGCAGCATGGGTTATACAGCTTGGTCAGAGAGTAACAAAGAGCAGTAAAGATGGATTAATGACATTCATTTATGAAATGATTCATTTACTATTTCTGTAGAAACTGCTTCTCAGAGTGATCTGTAATCCAAAGCTTGGAATTGCATCTAGATCATCCCCTGACTGGTGCTTTTAATAATTTCTATAGGATTTGAAAAACAAATGTGGTGTTTTGAGTCTTCTTTGCATATTGAGTCAAAGCATTGCACGTGCTATCACTTTTTTATAATAGAAATGTACCCTTACACATGCAAACTTTTTTCAGTTTTTACTGCTGTAAAATGTTTTACACTTAGACAAATGGTCACATAAACTACATCAGTAAGTTTTCTTTTTCTTTGGGGGATGGGAATTTCAGCTTTATCTGAACAGACTGACAAAATATACTGAATCCAAAGATGTAACTCCTTATAAGATTTATGGGTTGTTCTTTTAACTTTGTCTTGCCTTCCTTCTCGTCATGTAACTGTTCCAGCACACAAAAGGCAAACTGACCATTTGTAATTCCTCTATCATGAGTAAACAAAATTTAAACTCCCCTCTCTTGATAATACAACCACTGAAGTCACTCCTCATCGCAAATTATTATAGATGATAGTGAATGTTAATCTTAAATGTGACCTTGATATACAAAATTGCATTTAAAAAATCAAAAACTAGGGATGCTTTATAGAGCCAAAAACTTTCTCTCCGATGCAACTAACACTACACTTGCCACTACTTATCTCTTCCCCATACTTTATTATAGTGCTCCCATCCTTACTAACCTCCAGGAATCACAAAATCAAAACTTGAAAAATACTATAACAACGTTGCTAAATTTGCAGCAAATACCCCTTTTGGAACCCACTACTGTATAGCATTAAAAAGCCTAAACTGGTTGGAACTACCCCATCAACTAAAATCTACACAGTTTCTTGCTACCTGTAAAATTGCCCAGAATCTGTGTGCTTGTCCAACAGTAAATAACATTCTACGCAACTATGTTCCTAGTCAGTCATTATGATCCACTGACCACAAACTCTTGTCTGTCCACAAACGTATCACATGTGCTTAGCATTGCCTGTACTTGTACCATGTTGCTAAGGCCTGGAACTTATTTCCCTATCCATTAGGTCAATACCCTCCCACCCTTCAAAATCATTCTAAAAGACTTCCTAGCCAAAAGCTGTCGCTGTTCTTGCTCAACACCAGGATAAACTATAGCCAAAAATGTGAACAAATACCTATTCAGACCTTACATCTCCTTACTTTCCCTTCTTCCCTTAATTCTATCAATTTTATCCCATGTTTTTTTGTCTAAATATACTATATCCCTGTGTTTTCTCACTTAGTATTGCAATTCCAGTTTGTATTATACTAACTTACCTTTAATTTCTCTGTAAACTGGCTAAAATTTATCCAACTAATAAATCATTGTCATCGTGTTACACTGCTGCAGTCATTATCCTGGACTGCAGCAGTGTATACACTCGAACATCTACATTTATGGTAGGTACAAAACTGTACTATCTAATCTTAACCAATGTTTTCATGGCTTAATTTGGTATAATTATTTAAACTGTATTTGCTTTTTTTGTATTATTTTAAAGACTGTAAAATTTCTATTCTTAAAATGTTTTGTAATACTTTAATCTTTTCTCCCCAGGACGCTGTTGAAAATGTGCTCATAACCTAGTTGGACTTTCCCAGTAATCAAATGTCAATAAGTAAATAAATTTAAAAGAGTGAAGATGTAACAATGTGCATTTGTTTCCCAAACTTCCCTTTGTGGAGTGTGCTACTTTCCCTTCAAATAACACAGGGCATCATGTTTACCAGTTTGAGTATATCCTAAACCTTCACTAAACAACATGTCAATTCCATACCTATTCTAATTACACATGTGGTGGTGAAGTGACTACTTATTTTGTATTGAACAGTTTTTTTTTTTTGTGTAAATCTTTGAATATGTGTTCTTAACTATATTGCTTGTACGTACTCTGTGCTTATATAGGTATGGAATTGACATACTTAATATGCTTTTCTTGTCCTAATTCTTGTGTTGTTGCAACTGTTACTATTTTGACTTTAAATCTTGGTCCTGTGTTGTGACTGCCATATGGCCTGGATAGTGGCTGAAAAGGATGCTGTACCAGCCTGTGGACCCAGATAACAAACATTAAATAAGTAAATAAACATTACTTCTGGCATAGTTATTGAACCTATACTTTCTTGATTCAAGTGATCTGTCTTTTGGGTTTTACCTTTATTTTTCCCATCAAACGTCCTACCAGTAAGCTCAAAGACAGTGTTATGTAGGTGTTGCATTCTGTGTGGTTAGGCTTTGACCAAGCTGCCTTTATCTGTTGTTTTATAGGTCAGTCCCACTCAGAGTCCCAAGACTGCCAGCACATATACAAACAGCTGATCATGTTGTTGTTGATGACTGATCATATGTCCAGGCAACTTACCCACTCGTCCCACATCCTGACAGCCTGTATCCTTAACAAATCTCATTCCCTTACAGCCCAAGCTTTTCCTTCCCAGAGTCTGCTTCACATACTGTGTTGAGTATTCTTCACATTACCTAACTATCTAGAAGCATACCCAAAGAGTCATAAATCTGATGTTTTCCCTTATCATGTGAGTATGTTAATAATACAGATGTCCATCCCAGTGCCACCGAGATGAGTAGCTTCCCACAGAAATAACCTGGCCCTTCTGGTTCCTACAATTGCTAGTGTGACACCTTGAAACTACAGCTCTGGAGCCAAACTACATGCAATACATACCTTAACAACGAGTAACAAAACGAGGTAGCAGTCTTAAATTCTGATCATTTTTCCAGTAATAGTAGATATATGCTGCCTAAAAAAATGCTGTCAAAAACAGAGTTAATTTGGAAAACTTTTGGCAGCCTACACACAGTGAGTCAACACGGATGATAAGGGGAACCTTGCCACCAACCTTAAAGAGACGGATAGTGAATCAAAGCTACAAAATAATGGAAATCATGTCATTACCAAAACTATGGCAGTTGGTATCCTCAATGAACCAATTAACATGCTCAGTGAAGTCCTTCCAGAGTACCGCTTAAAAGCAGGTCCAGGAGGTCAAAGAGATAGTGATGGATGTCATAAATTGCACAAATGCCTGGGAACAGACTACTCATGACTTGAAATTCCATCTCAAGAAAGTAGAGCACCTAATTTTCTTTCTACTCGAATGTATGCAGAATTTGCAGGCTCATGCTGATGACCAAGAAAATCAGGGTTACTGCAACAACATTTGCATACTAGGTTTACATGAGGGTACCAAACAGAATAATAATCTGTGCTTTCTTCAACAATGGGTTATCGCTACCTTGGGTCTGGAGGCCAGCTCTAAGTTATACTGTGCCCTGTATTCAGTATCTTGGCCATAAGATACATATTGACATTGATTACTCTGAGCAAGTTTTAATTAAAAGACAGCCGTGTCTCCCCATTATAATAGTCCTAATACGATAGAGTGTTAAAGCCTTGTTATAATATCCTGCTCGTGTGTGCATTCATTCCCAAAGGCTTCTCACATTTTAACAGGTAGAAGAAACTTTACAATATCTTTGTGAAAAAACAAAATAGTTAAGCCTGACAATATGGGCAGGTCAACTACTATCACCAAGCAGGCTCATTCAACAGTAGACTCAGCAGCATTCTCCTCTGGTCTAAACGATCGCAGCGGCAAGAAGAACCTCTTGATTTGAATGTGGACACCCTTCTAACTTGACTGAAGCATTATTACTCTTGTACTTATCAGGAACCAAAGGAATCAGTGCTGGCTTTACACTTCCAAAAGAGATGTTTACTTTGCCTCCTTCAAATTTTTTTGTGCAGTTCATTTTCTAAAATAAGAAACTGTCAGGCATTAGCATAAAATTTTAAAGCTTTATGTATCAAAGACTGACACTCAGCAGTAAAGCTACATACTACGCTAGACACTGGCGCTGACATGCAAGAAAAGTTGGTTGTGTTGTATCACTTATGATTTTTGATAGCCATCCTGCATCACTGAGGTATAACTGAGATTTGCTTTGGGGTGGCTTGTCTCCTCATGACCTTGGAGGTCAACACGATAGTTGGTACATACTTTGATATGTTGCACCTAATGAGATAAGTTTTTGGTTTTATGCGTTTACTGCATTGTTTAGGAAATACAAGCTGCATCTAGTTATTGTTACTTGCCTTTTGAAAACAATTGAGGCCATGAGTACTAATCACATAGTTGGGAGAATGTTCTTCACCCCTATTGGAAAAAAAGAAGTTATTTACTCACCATAATGTTCCATGTTTGTTGTCCAGTATCTTGCTTTTAGTCTTGCTGGTTGGGTTCAGAGCCGAAACTCGGCTCCGACTCCGCCTATACTAAAGCGTGAGAGCTTCTACTGGCCCGAGGCTGAGTCCTATCCCATGGTGCTTAGAGACTGTTCTCCAGATCTCGTTTGAGGAAGAAAGGTTCCTATGATATATTCAATATCCAAAAGGATAATATCTGAAAACAAATTGTCATAAAAATTAACAAGAAAGGGCAAGAAGGGAATCAGACCTGATCTGCCAATTTCTGAGAAATTTCCTCTAGATCCTCCAGGAGGGGGATGGCTGGAGGGACTCAAGACTGAAGGCGAGATACTGGACAACAAACATGGAACATTATGGTGAATACTTAACTTCTTTATGTTATGTTGTCCCATCTCATCTTCATTCTTGCTGGTTGAGACAGAGTCCCCAGGACATTCTTCTTGGGTAGCTCAAGGGAATAAACTTTTCAGGACAGTGGAACCAAAGGATGCCCTGTTCTGGGAGGCCACATCTACTTTGTAATGAGTAATAAAGGTATGAGGGTTAAGCCATGTAGCAGCAGCACAAATTGAATCCAGTGGAAGTCTGGATTGAAAGCCAATGGAGGTAGATACCACTCTAGTTGAATGCCCTTTGATTTTCCGTAGTGGTTCTTTGTTGTGGGAATCATAGACATATGTGATGGTCTCAGTAAGCTGTTTGGACAAGGTAACTTTTGGGATTGCCAGACCTTTTTTATTTTCTGAATAGGAGACAGACAATTGGTCTGACTTTCTGAATTCTTTGGTCCTATGCAAGTAAAAATGCAACTGTCTATGCACATCCAGTTGGTGGAGTTTATACTCTGCCTTGTTGCCATAGTTTAGAAAAAAAACACTGGTAATTCTATATTTTGGTTTAAATTCGTTTGAGAACAAACTTTCTGTAAGAAGGAAGGATTTGTTCTGAGGGAAACTATCTTTGTGGAAGATCAAATAAGGTGGATGGATAGACAAGGCTTGCAACTCTGATACTCTCCTGGCTGAAGTAATTGCTGTCAGGAAGAGTGTTTTCCAAGATAAAAATTTAAAGGAACAAGATGATGCTGGTTCGAAAGGAGGCAGAATCAAAGATGATAAGACTAGACTGAGGTCCCAAGGAGGAGGAGGCTCTCTGCGGGGAGGTCTTAACAGGAAGGTACTCTTGAGGAAAGCTTTGCATAGACTATGGAACATTAGACTATAACCCGATTCTCCCACATGATTATTAGAAATAGCAGCTAACTAAACTCGAATAGTGGCTGTAGCTGCTCCTTGATTAAAGGTTTCTGTTAGAAATTCCAGAATTGCAGGTATAGATGCTCTAAAGGGATCTATATGTCTTTTGTTAGCACAACAAGAGAACCTCTGCTATTTGCTTGCATAGAGTTTTCTAGTTGTCTGCTTGTGTGAGGAGACTAGAATGTGATGAACTGCAGGGGACAATTCCGGAAGCCTGACTAAGATCGGAAGTGGATCAGCCAAGCTGCCAGCTTGGGGGTGTGGAGGGCAGAATGGAGCATTCCTGACTGATGTGTCAGAAGATTCGGCACTGGGTCCAGGATCCATGGGTCCTCCTGAAGGTAGGGCCAAAGAAAAGGGAACCAAATCTGATGAGGCCAGTATGGCGCAATAAGAATTAACCTGTGACTAAACAACTTTGCTTTCTGGATAACCTTTGGAATTAGGGGAAATGGGGGGAAAGGCATAAAGAAGACCCAGGGGCCAATCATGAACCAGTGCATCCCTCGGTGACTTTCCCGGAGGGGAGATTAGGGCAAAGTAGTTGCTGCATTTGGTATTAAAGGGAGTGGCAAAAAGGTTGCAGCAAGGCTGGCCCCATTTGCGAAAAATTTGATTTGCAACTTCCTGACTGAGGGACCACTCGTGAGGCATGAGAATCGCTCTGCTTAGCCTGTCTGCTATAACGCTGGATTTCCGTTGGATATGCACTGCTGTCAGAAAGCGTTGAGAAGATATCGCCCATTACCAAACTCTCTGGGCCTCTCGACATGGGGGTAGGATCTGGTTCCCCCCTGTTTGTTGATGTACCATACCACCGACATATTGTCTGTCTGAATTGCAGTAGTACCCATGGGAAGAGAGTCCTGAAATGGTTGCAATACCAGAAGCACCACCCTTATCTCTAGGACATTGATTTGCAAATGCTACTCATGATCTTTCCAAACCCCTTGGACCGTCTGTTCCAGAAAATGCCCCTCCCCCCCTATCTGGGACACGTCCGTGGTTACTGTAGTGATAGGTTGGGGAAGTACAAATGGTCTGCCCATTGTTACATGAGTGGACTGAACCCACCAGAGTCTGTCCTTCTTGCAGGAATGTGTTATGAGGATTTCGTGAGACATGGGTAACTCCTGCATGGACCATTGGGCGAAGAGTAGCCACTGCAATATTCTCATGTCTAGTCATGCCATGGGAAGTAGTGTTATTGTCGCTGCCATAGAGCCTGGGACTTTTAGGACAAATCTTGCCTGCACTCTGTTCTTCTTGAGTAAGATAATCACTTGACTGCGTAACATCTGGATCCTTTCTTGAAGCAGCTTTGCCAACATGTTGTTTGTATTTAAAGCTGCACCAATGAATGTAATATGCTGTGATGGCAACAAGACAGATTTTTCTGCATTTATAGTAATGCCTAGTCTTGAGAAGAGATGGATGGTGTAGTCTCTTGGTTTGATCAGTAGCTGCTTTGTGGTGGCAGTTAGGAGCCAGTTGTCTTAGTATGGAAACATCTGGAATCCCTGACGTCTCAGATGAGCCATGACTACTGCCATGGATTTGGTAAATGCCCTGGGGGCTGTGGTGAGTCCAAAGGGCAGACCTCTGAACCGGTAATGACTGGCTCCCAGCCAGAAGCATAGAAATCTTCTTGCGTGCCTGTCCATCTTTATGTTGTAGTACACATCCTGAAGATCTAATGAGCACATCCAATTGTCTTTTCCCAGAAATGGGAGTATAGACTGCAGTGTTACCATCTGGAACTTTGACTTTTTCACCAACTTGTTTAGTATGCTGAGATCTAATATGGGTCTCCAGGCCTCTGTTTTTTTTAAACTAAAAAGAACCTTGAGTAAATTCCGGATCCTAGTTGGTCTGCGGGGACTTCTTGGATGACTCTTTTTTTTCTAGCAATGTTTGGATTTGTAGTCTTGCTTGATCTCTCTGACCCGGTGGAATGTCTGGGATAAACTTTGGTGGATGAGGTGGACATTGAAAGGGAATGTTGTATCCTCTGGATATAATGGACTGTACATATTTGTTTTGAGTCAAATTTAGCCAGGCTTCTGGGTCCAGAGATATTCTCCCCCCAACTGCTTCCAGAGGTGGACAGGCGGGCCTCCTTTCAGGAGTGCTGGAAGAGCCTATCAGAGAACCTATCTCTGTTGCTCTGGTTACACAGACTCCCTCTGCCTCATGGACAGTGTCTTCCATTATTTCCCCCTCTGCCCCTGGAGGAAGGATCAGCACGAGTGTCTGATAAGACTCCTTTGGACTTACAGAACCACATTTTTCCGCTCTTTTGACCTTTAGGATAAGGGCTGGTAGGGGCGGAAAAATGGACTCCAATAGCAGACAGAGTCTTACCATCTTGTTGGCTCCTGGTGAGAGTTTCTTTCACTTTCAGCCCGAACAATGACGACCCATCAAAGGAAGTGCCAATAAAGGAAGAACGGAAGGGTTTGGCAAAGTCACAAAGGCGCATCCAGGAATGTCTGTAAAGAGCTATTCCTGTGCCTGCTGCCCTGCTCACTCCATCGGCTGCATAAGATATGAGGCGCACGGAGGAGATAGATATGGAGGTTAAGGTTGCAAGCTGAGAATTAACCCTATCAGATACATCCTTGGCTGTAGTACCATGCAGGGTATCTCCTAGCTATTTTAGGAGATGCCTCTGAAATTGCGTGAAATGCAACAAATAATTCAGCGACTGTAAGGTAAAGGCAGCTGAAGAGAACATACGCTTCCCATATCTGTCCCTCTTACGAGAATCCTTGTTCAGTGGATGAACAGATACAGAAGTTTCAGCTAACTCCTTTTTTGTGGCCACTGCCATCACCATTGCATCTACAGGAACCTCTTTTGTTAAATACTGCCTATCTTTTGGGGCCATAATGAATTTATTAGGCCTCCGTAGAATGAGGTCCACTGAGTCCAGAGAGTCCCACACCTTTCGACTCACTAATCCCAGGAGTGGGTTGAAAGTTGGAGACACCCAAGAGGTGGAGGGGCGATAGCCAAATGCCTACAGATATACCGACTCATCTTCAGAAGGGGAAAGGGACTTCCAGCCCCCCCTCTGCTTAAGGATCTCCAGTATGTCTGAAAAGGAGACATCCTCAGAGGGTGACTTTGGGTACCCTTCTGAATCCTCTAAGTCAGTATCAGAAGTGACAGACTCAGGGGAGTCTATGTGTTTCCTCTTACACTGTCTCTTCTGAGGGACCTCCTTGGGGGAGATTATCTGGGGAGGTATCGGAAGAGGAGGATACACCCATTGTGGCTTCCTGGGGCACTGGCTCTCCACTCTGCAGGTGATGGAGGGGTAATGAAGAGGTGGACACTAGTCCCTTAGTGGGAAGAGAGGCTGGAGCCAAAGTTGGAGCAGACTCAGTTGAAAGCACACTCCGCATCACCTCGATGGCACCGCGGTCCTCGGCCGAAAGAGACTCTGGCCCCGAGAGGCCGGAAGATCACCACTGCACCGAGGAGGTTGGCTCCAAGGCAGATTTGGGAGCTGAAATCAACTGAGTCGAGGTGCCAAGTGGGAGATCCTGCTCCGACAAGGGTCCGACTCGACCCCCCCCCCCTCCGGAGCCAACCAGGGAGTGTCTGCCCCAGGTCACTCGAAGAACAAAAACATTGAGGAAACCGAAGCAGATGTTGGAGCTGAGATATCAGTAGTGATTACTGGCTCCAGTGGTTCCAGCACAATGACTTCCATACTCTCTGACTCCAAACTCATTTGAGTTGGAGGAGGAATCTGCATAGTTGGGGGTACCACTGTTGGCTCCAAGATCCGATGGGCTGGGCTCAAGAGAATTTCTGCTAGGGCCCGGGTCTGAAGCAACCTCTTTGCTATCTGCTCCATGTCTTCATCCGATTGCCTGGAGGATCTAGAGGAATGACTGGAAGACTTGTGGCTACCTTCCACCAACTGTAGTAAAGGAGATACCGGCACTGAGTGAACAGGCTCCAAGGACGGTGACTGGCTCCTTTTCTGGCTCCACAATGGTTCTGATGAATCAGATGGAACCAAGGGAGAACCACGTTTTTTGGGCCCAACAACTTTTGTAGCTGAAGAATTATCAAGTTTGGTACTGCTTGTCGGCTCAGACACCAGAGTCGATTAAGCAGACTTTTTGGTCGTGTCCAATTTTTTAGCCTGATTTCCTTCATCCACTTTTAATAAGCCCCTCAATATTGGCACTAAAACTATGGCAGATGGAGCAGGAATCTTGAAGATGGAGTGCTCCCAGACAGTACAAACAACTAGTGTGTCCGTCAGTAATGGATATTTTTTGAGTCCAGGAATCTCACTTTTTGAATCCTGACTTGTGTTCCTTAGCTGGTTCCTTAGACATGACTAGCTATAAGGAAAAAACACTCAATATATGCTAGAAAAAGTTATATCTTTTATAGGAAGAGAAAGATAGCAAAAAACAGTAAGGTATCTTAATTTTTTTTTTTTATTAGAAAAGAGGAGGAAAGGGAGGAGGAGAAGTCTCTAAGTTAAACGACCATCTCTTCCACTGGAGGAGACACCTCTAACTTAAACGGTGACTCCTAAAAGAGGAAAGAAGGAAGAAAAAGGGACAAGAATCCTCTAATTTAAATGGATTCTTGAGGAGACAACAAGGCCCAAAGAAAAAGACAGCTGCAAAGGTAAAATACAAAGTTTAGAGAGCCAGAAATTGCACAAGGCTTTTACGATAGCACTAGTAAGTAAAACAGATAATTATTAGGAAGTAACTATTAGAAATATATAAAATATTAAATTTTACAAGCCTGAGCCTGTGAAGACAATCCTGAAGCTTCACACGGCAATTGAGATCTGGGGAACAGCTGCTAAGCACCATGGGATAGTACTCAGCCTCAAGCCAGTAGAAGCTCTTGAGCTTTAGCATAGGCTGAGTCGGAGCCGAGTTTTGGCTCCGAACCCAACCAGCAAGAACGAAGGTGAGATGGGACAATATAACATCAATCATTTAATGAAATTACTTACTATCAACATTAATGGGGTAAACTCCCCCATCAAACAGTCAAGGCTGCACAACACATAGGTTAAAACATGTGTCCCAGATGTATTGGTAATACAGAAAATAAACCTTATGTGGCAGGACACTTAAAATTAAGAGCATGGGGTTATGAGGTTTTAGAATCTTCTTCACACACTTCTACCAAGTGCAACGGTGTGGTTGTACTACTAAGGAAAGCATATACACTAATCATTAGAAATACTTTCTCTTCCAGGTGGAGAAGTAGCAAGAGGCATTATATGTGTAGGAGGAAAAGTGTTAATATTGATAACTGTTTACTTGCATGCGCCATGGGTCTTGGAGATGTAAGACAAATTTGCTACTATATTCAGGAAAATACTAATAACGGATTCTAACTGTCTTACTTGGGGAGGTGACATGTCAGCACCAGAAAATCCTACTTTGTCGTCTATGCAAAGTTTTTAAAATCCTCGACACATGAAATATCAATGATAGATATGGGTTTCAGTGATAACCCTAGTAATCCTCAATATCACTCTCCACAATTTGGATTTTCTATTTTAATAGACAGGTTGTATATCGATGAAGAATTATTAGATTCAGGTTTAACATATAAAGTAATTGCACGCCTGTACTCTGACCATGAAGACATTCTATGCCATTTTAAAAATCTAACGCCACCCCTTCCCAAAGCCTGGAGGGTATATCCTTATCACACATGATGCACTGATTTTGTGATTTAGTTGGCTGAAGCCACACGGGAATTTCCATAGCTTCTAAGTACTGGCAGTACCATACCCTTATATTATGGGACACTTTTAAGGGTTTCTTACAGTCTAAGCTCAGAGTGTGAGCAAATGAGCTTTGGAAACTCTGGAATAAAGAGCTGTATGACCTGTAAATTAAATGTTGGTAGCTAGTGCAACCAAGGCATGGCTGTAGATCAGATTACTCATGCACACAGTTAATATTGTTAAAATCAGCAATCCAAGTAATCCTCAGCAAGGAAAGTAAATTAGTCTTCGATAGTCTTAGGCTATAAAACTGTGAGATATCTCCTCAAGACTCCTTTAGGTTATCACGGAAAAATAAGTATAAAATGAGGAGATGCATTCCAATTTTTAGTAATGATAAGCTAATCCTTCCTTGAGAAATTCAAGACATGATGCATTAGAAACTTTCAAGCAATTTTATCAAACAGTGTTTAAGGGTGAAATTAATGTGCAAAACAATTCCTTGCTACTCTCCTCCCTTCCAAATTTAGTGGTTGGAAAGGGGAAAACTCAAAAACATCCCTGTGGGTCTTTTATCAGTCAATACTGGAAAAGCATTCAACACTGTAAGATGGGAGTACCTATATCATGTTCTGGCACCTCTCATTCACAGAGGTCATCCAGGCAGTCTGCAGGAGATCCAGTGCTGTAGAAAAAGTTATGCCATATATATCTGAGCCTCTTTGTCTTACTATGTCAGTGAGACAAAGGTGCACTTTAGATATCAGCTGTAGGTGGAACCATAATACTCATGTTTATATTACAGTGATAGGGAATTTACAGTAAGTAGGCCTCTTTTTGCACCTCCAAGTACCTCAATACCATATACCGAGGTATTTCAGCAGTTATAAGACAATGTCTATTCCAACTGCTTTAATGTTTTTGCTGTTCCATTTCAAGACACATCCCACATTTATAGAGATTTAACCTTTTTTCCAGGTTTGGCAATGGCATCAGACAATGGCATCAAAAGGGACTTTGCTGTACATTTCAGCTTTACATACCAATGGGTTTTCAGCACTTTTCATTTCTCTTCTAAGAGTATTTGCTACCCAGTAATTGTGTCATTTTCCACAATCAGATATTCTCTCTTCTTAACCCTGAGTGTAAACTCTTTTCTACAATGTAATTTTCTACAATCAGATCTTCTGCCTTCTTAACCCTTAGTGTAATACCCAACAGCTGTCCATATTGAACTCTATTATAACTAAAGAAAATGAGGGTATAAACTCTCAGATAGGCATCTCAGGGGCTTACTCTATAGGGATAACCAAAAGATACCAGCCAGCAAGAGACCTCAGGCAGTAGTACTGTATGGGTAAAATAGGTGATACTGAGGAGGAAATGTCACTTTAGGGCTAAAAGCTCCATTGAGGCTAACAATGTCTCCAAGATGGAGGCTGTTTGCATGGAAATGCCTGCATCAGCTCTTCATAACATTTGATTGGATCCAAAACTCTGTCCATACATCTAACCCATGGTGTTGGTAATTCACTCTGTAAATTTAAGTATGACCTCTGAGTACATATAATTTGGAACTGTGACAAAATAAAAACCTTTTGGAAAGTTGTTTGTATCCAGGTGAACAAGAAACATGTAGACAATGGGTAAAAAGAGATATGGCAATATTTGGTTTTGTCCCAGGTCTTCATTGTCCTAATATTATACATATGATATACTTGGTAGACAAAAAGGCTATTACATACTACTGGAAGGGTACAAATCTCCCTGCAGTAAAGGAATGCTGGCAAATAGTCTAGAAATTTACTCATCAGAAGTAAAATTAGTAGATAGAAAAATAATGAAGTGCAACTATTAGAAAATTGGTCTCTGTGTGTACAGATACTCTGCAATTAAGAACCCTGCCATAATACCCTGACTTTTTTTTAAAAACTGTGGGTACATATAAAAAGTTTGCAAAGGTTTGTAATAAAATGCAGGCAAAAAGATTTCTTACATTCAATAATAGATGTAGCCTGCTTTCCCACTTCAACCTTCAAAATGTTCAATTAAATGGATATCTCTAAATACATAAATTTGTTTTAAACATAAATTCTCTCTGTATCTGTATTTTCTTTGTGCCATAGTTGCTGTTCAATAACTTCCTTAGTTATATATTATATTTTGATTAGAGTAGTTAAGCACTTGTTATAATAATCTGGATAAAAGTTGTAGTATTGACAAAATAGGTAATTCATTTGTCACATTCCACCTCAATAAAGAGACCACACACCAATGTAGACCTTTGACAACCTTTTATTAATTTCATAAACAAAATAAATGCATCATAACTTATTTTTTATTGAAACATTTCAATTTATTTGCTAATCACAAAAAACTTCTGTGACCATTCATTAGAGCAGTGTACACCCGCTCAGCCTGCCTGGATAAGCAGCGCCCTCACCCCTCTCACTTATTCATAATGTCAAGCAGCGTCCAATCACTCACTTTTAAAAACAAAACCTTATATCCATCCAAACCACAGGGGGAAGCAGCACCCACTCACTCACTTTCACCACACACCTCCGTACACCATACAAAAAAACAGAGAGGGAATAGAAGAGGGCAAGCCTGCCCCTTTTCTCCTCTCAAGCACCCCTCAAATTCAAAATTAAACACCCTTACTCCAGAAAACAGAGGGAGGGATGGGTGGGTAACAAAATCATGCCAAAATGTGCTCATTATTCCAACTGCCCACACATAAATTACTCTAAGCCCCACCCTGCACTTACTGCACTTCCTACCTACTTCCTTTAAATTAACCCTTTCTTATCCAAATTACAACCCTACTTAATACCTTCCCCATCCCCACTCATTCTTTCATCATCAAACCTCAAAGATGTCCTTTGACAAATTATTTTGTGACTGAACCCCATTTGTCACGTTCCACTTCAATAAAGAGACCACACATGCACATGGACCTTTGATGTCATTTTATTGATTTCATAAACAAAATAAATGCATCATAACTTATTATTTATTGAAACATTTCAGTTTATGTGCTAATCACAAGAAAACTTCTATAAAAATTCTTCAGGGCAGCGTACCCCCTCTCATCTTGCCTGGATAAGCAGTGTTCTCACCCCGCTCACTTATTCATAACATCAAGCAGCATCCAACTGCTCACTTTTAATCCCAAAATCTTATAGCCATCCAAACACCACAAAGGGAGCCAGCATCCAAACACTCACTTTCACCCACACAAAATCAAAAACCAGGGGGGAACAGAAGATAGACAAGCCTGCCCCTCTTCTGCACCCATCAGCCTGACCCAGGCTCTTCCCCCTCACCTACTACTATCTTTTCATCAGATCTTCCAAAAACAAACAAACAAACATTCAAGTTAAACAAATCTAAACCAGAGTCATTCATGTGCACCCCATCATATCTGAACCACATGGGATCACTGTCAGCAAAATCCTTATGCTGTATTGTCTGAATACCCAGTGCCATGAACTGCCTTGCCAACCTAAAATTCACAAATTGCCATGCCCACTCTACTGCCATAAAATTATTCACATGACCTTTAAACAAGCAGGGTATTATTTTAGACTATATCACACACAAACCTGGATGCAACTTCTTCAAAGCAATGAAATTCTCCCATATCTGATACACCAGTTGCTGCTTTAGAATTAAACCCAAGTCATTACCTGCCAAATGCACCACCAAAACTTGCTGAAGCTCCACCTGAGATTGAATAACTGTAAACACCTGTATAACCTAAGAACCACCTGAGATCTCTAATGCCATGCCATTTGATTCTCCACCTGAACCAGTGCAAATCCAAATCTGAAGCATTAGCCCTAACTGCAGCCCTCTTCGCTGCCTAATAAACATACGAGTGGCCTAGGATGACAGTGTCATTCCCTTAATAAAAAAAAAATGTAATAACCATACTAGGTATGACTATCTAATAGAAGACAAAAAGGCATTCAATTAACAGCGGCCCACCATCTTTATGACCTCAATACAGCTACCTACTTTTGCTAAATCTGAGAATCTCACCCACAAAACCAATACAATGGAGCACCCTTCTTATACCTTTATCCATTGCACAACATTTATAACCTTCCCCCTTATCATGAAAAATCAAGTCATGTGAACTTCCCCATGAGATGCTATAAATTTCCTAGTCTAAAACACTGAATACATCTTTTCACAGCTATCTTTCCCCAAACTTATTTGCCTACCCTTCCCATCTTGATCCATTTTAGATTTCTGCAACAAAATGTACACTGCCCCAGGCAATAACATGACATCTTCCCAAACTAGTGACCCCAGCAACTCCAACACTTTCAAGGCCCCACAATACATCCATAAGCTCAATGTAACTCATAGGACATAATCCATTGACTCTCCAGTCACCAAAACTAGGCCCCATAAGACTTTCAAAACTTGCCTTGTCACCGGCTAATGCTTATCTTTATTCAGGTTATCCATTCTACACAACCCTTTCATCACACGCTCAACTGTCCAGGATTTAGTAAAATCATGCAACCTCGCCACATGAGCAAATATACTGATAGCAGCCAAGTCCACTTTGGCTGACTGCACTGCCCGATGATGTACTCAAGCCTTAGCTAAATATCTCAACAGCAGTCCTTCTGATCAAACTACCTCCTCCTCAGGCATCTGTAAAATAAATCTGTGAAAGTTATACAATGCCCTACTGTATGCCCTCCTGGTAGATGCAGTCCAGGATTGCTCCACCAGCCTCCTGGTCACTGCAACCCTATCCTCCACACCTCATCTGGCACTGCCTTTGGCTTTTCTGCTGCCATTGGAGCTAACTGTCAAAACCTGGAAAATTGAAGCCGAGACAAACTCTCAGCAATCCCATTCCTAGCACCTGACACATGCACACCTGTAAACGAAAAGTTAATCAGCAAACTCTGTAAAACTAACTTATGCAAGACTAACAATAACCTCTTGGACTTAGCTGACTTCACCTGTAAAAACTACAGCACCGTTATCCAAATTAAATATAACCCTATTTCCTATCAACCGCTCCTGCCAAATCACTGCAGCAGCCCAAATCAGCATCAGTCCTAGAAAGGCAACATGCTTCTTCAACTCATCCCTCCACTCAGCTGGCCACAGAGCCGCAAACCACTCACCCCCAAAATACACCCCGTACCAATACTGCCTGCTGCATCTGTAAGTAACCGCAAGTCCCTCTGATCCACCCACTCCAACTGTCAAAAAGAAACTCCATTAAACTGCTTTAAAAATTACAACCAAAGAGTTAAATCATCCTTAGTCAACTTATCCAGGCTTACCCAGTGGTGCAACTTTTTCCCCCTTTCAACAGAAAGGCCACAGACCTACAAAAAGTATGACCTAGGTGGACAGCCTGGTTTGCCAGCCTAGCTTGCAAAATTAGAAGCCTTAAGAGCTCCTAATATTCTTAACCTCCACTTTATCCGTAGCTATCACTTCAAATAATTTATCTTCTACTTCAGTAAATAAAACAGTCCTCTTTCTGCATCCACTAACAGTCCCAGAAAATCTAATGATTTTGCTGGACCTTCCAGTTTGTGTTTAGCCAATGGGAGCCCCGAATCTTCACACATCTCAGCAAACCCCTGCATCCATACTATGGCTCCTTCATGCCCTTCACCTACCAAAAAGAAGTCATCCAAATAGTGAACCAGCCTCTGAGTGCCAACCCACTGCCTCCAAATCCATTGTAAAGCTATGCTTAACTTCTCACATGTAGCACAAGATACAGAACATCCCATTGGTATAGCCTTGTCAAAATAAAATTTGTTACCATCCATCATGCCCAACAGGGTATAATCCTCCTCTCACACTGGTAAAAGCCAAAAAGCTGATTCAGTCTCCACCTTCGCCAAACATGGGTCTTTAAACCCCCTAATGACCTGCACAGCATCATCTAATGACGTGTAACTCACCTTAACCTCCTCAACCAAAATAAAATCATTCCCCAAGTTCCCTACAGGGTAAGGCCAATGGTGAATCAGACAAAATTCACCCGCCCTCTTCTTAGGCACCAAACCTAATGGCAAATCCTTAAAACTAGGAAAAGGAGAGCTATCAAAAGAACCCAGAATCCTACCTGCCTGATGATCCTTCTCCACCAAAGCTTATAAAATATCTTCCCTCCCCTGTACTGATTTCAAGTACTTTACACATCATTCCATCCCCTACCCCCATCGATGTAACAGAAAATTCCCTAAAGGATCCCTTAGTTAACTCCTCCCTGACTGATACATCTTCATAATGCTGTAACATACCCATAACACTTGCACCTTAATGAGTGAATGTGTCCCCAAATATCCATCTTGCTCTCCAAAAAGGACCCCCACCTCTCTGCCCACAAAAATTCCCCCTACTCCTCATATTTTTCAGTCCCTGCCAAGGAGCCACTACCCCACTATGAACAAGAGAGAAGGAAGCCTGACTGAATATATTACCTTCTTGCTGGCCATACTGTATTGCTGATTGTAGCCCTGCATACTTTGAACAAGTATGCAGAAACCTACAAGCTGCCCGTGCACATCTTCCCACATTAAAAGACTGACACACCCCAGCCCTTCTCCTCCCACCTTGCCCCCCTTGCTACCCGCATTAAAACTATCCATCATAGTAGCCAGCCATATATATGGGTGCCTGACCTACCAACACAGGGACTGATTAATCGCCTTCCTCTTTCAAAACTTCTGATTGGACCACAACCAGGCATTGCCAGCCAGAAATTGCTGAGTCTCCCAAATAGTCAAGAAATAAGCCAAAAGTGGAAGGGTCAACTTGCTATCCTTCTCCAAACAGAATGCCGTATAGTACACAAAATCCAACAGCCAATCCTCCCACATTCTTGGTCGCAGTTTTTCTTCCCGCCTTGCCTCAATGCAGCTAAGGCTGCCTGAAAATCTTTACCATTCACAGTCTGTGCTTCCAGCAAATGCTGAACACCATCCATGTCAATTAAGTAAAAAACATCAACATACTCCCGCCTTTCATATCTTCTCTTTGACTGTGACCGGTATGTGAGGATTCAGGAATACTGTACCATTCCCCTGCCCTAATGCCTGCATATAGAATCAGTCACCCAGTCAAAACCCAAAGTCCAAACTTACTCCTGCAAGTGGGAACCTGTCCCCACTATGGATAATGCCAAACTACCTCCACCAAGGTCCATGCTGTCCAAGCCAGAAGCCTGCTCCCTGAAGCAATGTCTCTCTTCACCTAGACTCCAACCCCCAAAAAACTCAACAAAGTCCTCTATCTCCTGACACGACCTTCCACAAACTTCATCCTGACTTATATCCCCTTTCTTTACATCTGCCATGCCTACTGAACCTGCTACCAACATATCATTACCTGGAGAAACAACATGTGATGTGTCCATGGTAGAAACCTCCACTGCCAACACTTTCTTGGACTGTGACTGACATGTCTTCTTCCCTCTGGTGGCCTGCTTGCCTTTCCCTGGTTGCCGTTTCTTCTGACTGTGACCTTCATGTTCCACTGGCACTGTAGTTGCACTGCCTGGTAGCGCACAAAACAGATCCTCTCCCTGTGCCACAGTGTCCACCTATCTCTGCCTCAGTGTCTGAACCTCTAACATCTCACCACCTACAATCAGAAAACAAAGAAAACATGATTAGTCTCCTTTCCTTAATGTAAAAAATGAGTAAATAAATAAATTAAATAAAAACAATTGAATATTGCATCTGGAATAGCAAATATAATGAACCACATTTTCTCCCAAAAGTCATAGCTTCAAACAGAATGACCCAGGTGAAGGCTGTATCTGAATCCACATTATCCACATGAAGAGTACCTCGCAGCTACCACCTATGTTCAGTATTGACCTAGAAGGAGGGGGAAAACATCCTGCTTCTGCAACCTAGCACTTTAATAGTAAAATCTAGGCTTATTATTTAGTAAGTGCAATGGAACCAAGTCTTCCACAACTCACCATTTCTGAAGGGAGTCTGCTAACTCTGGGTCAAAATCAGGGACAGCTGAAAAGGAATCAAACCCAGTACCAAGGGAATTACCTCTCATAGCCTTAACCCTTTATGTCCGCTGCTGGAATAGGTAAGAGAACACATAATGGGGGAAAAAAAGCCCAAAATTATGGACAGTATTTAAATATTGATCTTGCAAACTTAAAATGTTGATAGCACAGCAGATTTTGCATTATCATGAATTTTCTGAAGTGCATGAAATCTGAAGTTAAATTGTTTGCCATTATTTTCTGACTTTAATCGCTAATGACCTATCAATGATTTGCCACAAAATCACAGTTTTATGAAAACACACCAAAAATATGAGGCATAATCTGGACAGTCTGCAAAAATATGTACAGTTGAGAGGTATGACTGCTACTCGGAAGCAGAGTGAATCATACAACTGTTGGTGCACACCAGTCCAGTTATGACTGCAGCATGTCACAGCTCTTCTACCAATGAAGTGGGCTGTCTGGAAAAGAAGCAAAGATATGGATGGCAATCAAAAGTAAAAATGCTAATTAAGAATGAATAACAGGGGGACAAATAGGAACATATGCCTTTAAAATATATGTAAATACATTATGCTACCACTGGCAACCATCCAAGTAGTAACTGTGCATGCATAGCAATGGACTGATGCTCAAAGCCCACAATATGACAGCATGATGCAAAACTGCCAGCCCGGGCCACCAAGACAGAATGAAAATTTCACACGGCAATACCTAATGAAATCCCTGTGCATATATCAAAAAAAAAAAAAAAACAGAAACCACCAACAAACTGAACCACTGAAAAAAAAACAAAACCCCCATAGTGGCATCATACTGACCTGAGCAGGCATACCATATGCCTGAGGCAGCACTCTTCAGAAAGTGAGCAACATAATTAACAGGAAAATGGTCACTTATACAGAAACAAAATGATACCACCAACAAAATCATAAGTATCAGAGCAACATCATAACAATAATCAACAGCAACGAGCAAACATGCATAAAAACCAAAGCAAAATTAACCACTTGTACCCACTTGCCTGCCCATACCTCCTTCACCCTGTTCAGAGTTTCCAGTGGAGGATTCCAACCTTCCTTAACCCCACACTAGCCCCTATGGAGCCATTTAACTACTTGTGACATGAGTCATTTAATAAGTCACATACCTATGTCTATATATAAGAGAAAAAAAAAACTTTTGTAGCATCTACCACCACTCCACTGCGAAACACTATTAACCCAAAGAATACCTGTTCTCCATAATACCTACAGGTCATCTTAGATACAACAATGCCTTAACAAAATCTTGACAAAATGTGCTGACTATCTCAACTGGCCACACATAAATTACTCTAAGCACCACCCTGCACCTACCTCACTTCCTCCCACCTTCATTCAAATTAACCCTTTCCTGCCCAAATTACAATCCATCCTTAATCGCTTCCCCACTGCAGCCTACCCCCCCATCCCCACTTATTCTTTCATCTTCATTCCTTGAAGATGTCCCATGTGTTCAAACCTCATTTATCTGATTACAATAATTCACAAAAATATCCAGTTTTAATCCAGTTGCTTGGACTTGTGCATCCACATGTAATTTTGGATTTGGGTATAATAAATTACAGACTGTATATTAATATTAGCAGTTGATCACCGTGTTAAGCAAATGCAATAATGTTTTATGAATTACATATTTAAAATGAATAAATAAAAGAATACAAAGACCAGGTTATTAACTGCTCTTCTCCTCATGGCTGATTACTGGTGCTCTATGTGCCACAAACATGATATTGTTCTTTTCTTCAAAATACTTTTTAGTTTTACTCTTTCTGTACCTGTACTCCTTTGTTCCTCCATACTGAGGAGTATAAGGCACAATATGCACTTCTAGAAAATAGCTCCTTATAAAGAACTGTTTAATATGCAGTACTTGGCTGGGGTGCCTTCTGTGTGGAGTATGCATGTCCTCCCTGTATTCATGGGGTTTCTTCCAGGTAATGAGGCTTCCTTCCACATTCCAAAGATATGCAGTAGGTGGATTGGGCACTCTAAGTTGGCCACAGGTGTGTGTGTGCAGGTGAGTATGTGGAGTGAGAACTACTGTAGCAAGGCTAGCCATATGTCAGTGTAAACCTTGACTCTAGATGAGTGTCGGTGTTGAAATGACACTCTGACTCCATGTGCAAAAATGGGATAAAGGGTTTGTGGATGGAGAATGATATAATTGATTCAAGTGTTAAAATACTGAATACGTATTTCTTGCAGAGGTCCCCTATTGATTACTTTCTTTATTGGTCTTCCCAGCACCGCTTCTCCTAAACAGTTACATTTCCAGTCACATATAGGGTATACAGTTGCTGCAGCTCTTTGCACTGATTCCTTTAAGCTTCCCATCCTTCTGCACCTTCCTCACTGAAGATACACATTTACCTCATCTCTACTTGCAATGCTGTCACAGGACACTTTGAGGACAATTCTGGTCCTCTTGATAACACTCCTGCACCCGCACTTTTAGTGGGAACCAAGAGATAAGAAGAAATTGCTGTGATATTTATTAGAATTGTAGAAACCTGAGAGGTAAATCCAAAGCCTTAGTGCATGGTTTCATCTGTACAGGCCAGGCTGTGCAGTTGTCTCTGAAGCCTATTTATAGTCTGCAGTGTAGATCAGCTCTGAGCCCTTTCTTATTTGCAGTGGTGATGGACAGGTTGACAGACGAGATCAGACAGGAGTCCCCATGGACTATGATGTTTGCAGATGACATTGTGATCTGTAGTGAGAGTAGGGAACAGGTGGAGGAGACCCTGGAGAGGTGGAGATATGCTCTAGAGAGAAGAGGAATGAAGGTAAGCAGGACTAAGAATATATGTGTGTAAATGAGAGGGAGGGTAGAGGAATGGTGAGGACGCAGGGAGTAGAGGTGGCGAAGGTGAATGAGTTTAAATACTTGGGGTCAATAGTTCAGAGTAATGGTGAGTGTGGGAGAGAGGTGAAGAAGAGAGTACAGGCAGGATGGAGTGGGTGGAGAAGAGTGTTAGGAGTGATTTGTGATGGACGAGTAACTGTAAGAGTGAAGGGAAGGTCTAAAAGAGGGTAGTGAGACCAGCTATGTTATATGGGTTGGAGACGGTGACATTGACAAAAAGGCAGGAGTTTGAGCTGGATGTAGCAGAGTTAAAGATGTTAAGATTTGCACTGGGTGTCATGAGGGTGGACAGGATTAGGAATAAGTATATTAGAGGGTCAGCCCAGGTTGGAAGGTTTGGAGACAAAGCCAGAGAGGCAAGATTATGTTGGTTTGGACATGTGTTGAGGAGGGATGCAGAGTATATTGGGAAAAAGATGCAAAGGATGAAGCTGCCAGGTAACAGGAAAAGAGGGAGGCCTAAGATAAGGTTTATGGATGTGGTGAGAGAGGACATGCAGGTGGTTGGTGTGACAGAGCAAGATGCAGAGGACAGGAAGACATGGAAACAGGTGATCCGCTGTGGTGACCCCTAACAGCAACAGCCAAAAGAAGATGATGAGTGTAGCAGTTCTACTTAGTCGTCAAAGGTCTTTTTAGTGCAGACACATTTTTGAAAGGCAGTAAGCCAATGCATGATGTACTGAAACCTGTCATTCAAAAGATGAGGAACCAAGCTATAGTCAAAGGTAAGTGTTTCTGTAACCACAAGCTATGAGGTTACACTCCTATACCACTGTTTTGCTGCACTGTATCATTCTCATTCTAGGGACACACAATATCAGACAAAAAGAAGTACTGGGACTTCAATGACACTAAGAAGTACCATTACATAAAAACAGGAACCCACAGGCTACCAGGAGTTTGGCATGTCATCGATTGTTTGGTACTTAGTTAACTGGAATGTACAGATTCAGAAATATTGACCACATCACATTTACTACTAGTGGATTAAAGTCTTGCATGCATTTTCAAAACGTTATTATTTTTTCTAGTTCATTTCTTTTGGTCTTCTTTTCTAAAGTTTGTATAGCACAGCCATATTGTACAGACCTCAATTGTACTACTCATTAAATGCAGAATTTTTTTTTATTTATTTTCTCTCAAAGCGTACTCTCCTATTTGAAATTCTCATCTTATTTAACTTAGTGGTTGGTGTGTGTGTGTGTGTGTGTGTGTGTGTGTGTGTGTGTGTGTGTGTGTGTGTGTGTGTGTGTGTGTGTGTGTATTTCTTTTGTTTGTCTGATATGTAGCACATTTCAGTGTGTGTGTGTGTGTGTGTGTGTGTGTGTGTATTTCTTTTGTCTGTCTAATTTGTAACAAATTTGTGATTGTGTCTGCTTTCCTGTGTGTATTTTGTTCACCTGATGTGTTAACCTGAACGTGTTTCTTTTTAGTTTTTTAACGTACTTATAACTGTAAGTCATCTACTGTATACCATTAGTCTATTCTATTATCATAAACATACATGAAGTCTATAAAGTATAGTTTTAAACTTACACATTTTAGATAATGTTCAGGTTTCTGTTCGTTTATCTTAGGCTTGCTGTGAATGAAAATGATGCAACAAATTTAAGAAGATAACACTGCATAGCAGCTTTTGTACTCTCCTTCGGTATTTTGAAGTATTTTTAGAGTCAGTTCGATTTTTAGTTAACAGGAAGCACTATTCTAGCTAACAGTTGAAGGTTGGCTTACCATTTCATGGTTCTCGTCATGCGGGTTTATGTACTTTGCTCAGAGTACTTGTCTTTCAGCTGTTGCCCTTTACTCTCAAATGCAGCTGTGTACATTCATCTGATCAAACAAGTTGCTTAAGCTTCTGTGACAAAATGGAATGCATCGTGTTTTGGTGTGATCAACTTATTTCAAGTAAAATGTTGTTATTTTTTTCTAATGACCACTCTTACTGTGTAAATGTTCTGACATATACCAGATTATGAGTTATATGAGGCACTTCAAGCCTTAATACTTTATTTATATCAAATATGGATGGGGTCTCCATGATGCATGCCATTTCTGTAGACTTTACATAGTCATTTAATATCCTTAGCAAAGAGATCATAAATGATCGCATGACATTCTGAAGAGTTGGTTAAAGGTTCCATAAAAGTTCCAAAAAGGATATGTTTTGTTTGTTTGGTTGCTAGTGTGTTACTGTGGCTTTAATGAGGAGCTCATTACATCTTATAACACTGGACAGACAGTCTATTTCCGAGTGTGACCTGGGAGTAATGCCTGGGGTTATACATTAGGTAAATGGAGGTTTCTAGACTCAAACCTCTGCAATGCTGGTGAAAAGCTTTCCAACAATTTCATTTAATGTCTTTGGGGGGGTTTTCCCATTTTTTTAAAGGAGAATAGTGAGTGAAATACAACATTAAATTCAAGAAGGTCTAGCTTTACTACGTTTATGAAATGACAGTGAAGATTTAGACCTTAGGACTAATCCCAATGGTGTGATAATATAGATAATATTTGAACAGGTCGCTGATGCTAACCACCTTATTATGTGTTCAAGACATGGATGCCGAGAAATTCACCTCAAGAGCAAAGTTAATTCCAGGGGTGTTGGACGTACTTGGTTATAAAATTGTTCCTCTACCAAGAGATAAGTAAAAACCTAGTGAAGATTTAAGTCTTTGATTCAAAGATTGGCGGAGATATTGGACTTGCACATCTACAGGATGTCCAGGACAACTAGGGCTCTAATGGCAGAGTGAGACAGGAATCTCATTTCAAATGTTTGTAAGACACTAATTAAAGGGAAGGAGCTTCCAGCCTCCCTTAGTAGCGCAGTGATATTAGGGCTATGATCTTTTGGTTAGGAACCATTAGAGTCTGTCTTATTGCTTGATGTGTTGGAGAGATACCTCTCAAAGGGTCTGTTATACTCCATAACTGAAATGAACAATGCTGAGTAAAAGGGCACAATTAGCTTCTTAAATCTTTATGATATTCCTTGACAATTAACTGTGCTAAAAAAGGACTTTCTCACAACCATTGTCATATGGTGGTCAAAAGAGAGGGCGCTATCAACCCATGTTCCTATGTCCCTGACTACATCGTCATTTTGCAGTTGTGTGTTGTCAATACAGTGAGATAAGACTAGACTTTCTGTACCAAAGTGATGAGACTACACTTATTAGCATTTAGTTTGAGCCCAATTTTAGTACACCAAAAGTTTATTAAAAGCACAAAGACATGATGTAATACATTTTATTAGACTAACATAGGAATTGCAATGACTCAAGCTTTTGGCTCATGCCACCTCGAAAGCTCAAATAAGTACAATATCTATATTATTCCAATAAAAGGTTTTACATCATGACTGTGATTCATTGTCTTTGTTTTTTTTCTGTTAGTGGACCAACACAAGATATTTTTATTTTTTTTCTTCAAAGAGTTTACTAAGCAGAATTCATTTTGGATTGATTAGGTGTCAGAGAGTGATAGAACAACTCCCAGGTTGCAGGTTTGTTTGCCAGAGCTCTTTGCTCTTTGGAGATCTGAGGGTTAAAAATCAAAAATGAGAGGTCCTAGCACTGAGCCATGAAAAAGAGACCTGAGGGACACTGCTGCTCACTTTAATACTTTCTGATGGGGCACCTGCTATTAGCACCATGTGGGTTTTGTGTTTCAGCCTGTTTGCTACCCACCTTATAACATATGAGTCAATTTTTAAAGCACTTAGCTTTTGTATGATGCTTGAATGTGTAGTGGTGTCAAATGGTTTTAAAGCTTGGACAGGTTAAGATCTGCAATGTGTACTACTTGGAAACTATCTACAGCCTCTGTATCCCTCCTGAGGAAGATTACCAGATTGATCAGACAGGCTCAACCCTTCACAAAGCTAAATTGTTGGGAGTCACGGCTATTATCATCATTGATATCGTAGTCCATGAGCCTTGTAGATTTGGCTTGTAAGTCTTAAAGGTCAATAATTAACCAGGTCAGTTGTAAAGCCGTCGTTATGGAGGGGCATCGCCTATGCATTGTGCCACTCATCAGGGACAAATAGTAACTATACATAGGTTAAACATTTTAATGGGTGTGTCTGCAAAGAAAATGTTTATCACTATTAATTAAATAAACAGGTATATTGTCAGGTCCCATGGTAGAAGTATTTTTGGTCTTGGTAACTCCTTTCAGTAAATGATCTCTAGAGATAAGTGGAGGAGTAAGGGATCCAGATATTTTAATTGTCAAGATAAAAGTCTCAGCAGTGAAAATGGCACAGCGTTTATTTGCAGGGACATTGGAGGTATCCTTTGGGTCAGAATAAGGTGTATATTTCTTAGTTTTCTAACATAGCCAAAGAAGGATTCATAATTATCTTTGACTTTACAAGCCAGACTAAGTTCATGTGATCTTTTTATTATCCGTGAAAAAAGAGGTTTTGCATCTACTAAGTAATTCAAGGAGTTTCATTTGCAGTATATTTTATTTTGGGGGCTACACAACCAGGGTGGTTTGCTTTTAAATTTGTATTGATTTTTGGACCTGGAAAAGAATGCCAGCTCTACGTATTTTTAAATGGGTGTAGAATTCATTAGTAAAGTTTGCAGTTGTGTTTATTTATTTATTTATATATAATTTATATATAAAAATAAGTAGCACAATTATTTTAGACTAAAAGGAATTGTAGAATTAAACATCAAAACTACCAAAGTGCAAAATGAATTGTAATACTACTTCTGTGGCACTGATTGCAGGTCATTTTGAACCTATCCAATTTCCCTTGGCATGAGTCAAACCCTATACCTCTTGTTTGTGACGTAAATGCCTTAAATATTATACTAACCCCCTCTAGTGGGTTTGATGTAAACTAACTGCTACTAACATGACCTGCAATAGATAAGAAGCTGGTAAATTCAAATTTACTGTTTGTTACTATGGAAACATTGCCTTCGTTGAAGGTTGGGTGTCGGGCTGGCAACTCGACACCATAGAAACCAACTGCCAATCATTAGCGGACCGGAGTTCCGCTGTGGCGACCCCTAACCGGGAAAAGCCAAAAGACAAACAACAACAACAACAACTATGGAAACATTACATCACACAATTACCTAAAACAAAGTGGTTAAAAAGAATATCTTTTTGCATTTACTGGCCACTTATGAATTTAACATTATTCGTGATATCTGCAGTAAAGTAGATGAGTCAAAATGCAACATTTATTTAGCATGCTGAATAAAAGTTTTTCTTAATGTTTGGGCTTAGGCTTGAACGCATATTCCACCATTTTCAATTTGCATGTCCCATTCAAACCAAATCATCCTTTACTTGAAAAAATTATCAGCCATTGTTATACTGAAAACTAATGCCCAAAACACACAAGCGTAAAAAATTAAACTGTAAGGGATTTTTGCAGGGGGTATGCCCCCTGCACCCCAATGTGGGTGGCAAGACCCCAAAAGCTCACATATTTGTATATACCAATTACACAGATGCACAAACAAGAAGGGTAAACTTCTCCCAAAACAGAATAATCACTGCTGAAGCGCACACAGAAGCTGCATTGGCAGTAGCATTCAGTGGCAAAGGGCTATCAACATTTTCATCCTTGGTGTCTTATATAAGGCAACTGTCACACAGAGAACACTAACTTGGCAAACTGTACAGAGACCCTACACTGCATAGACCAGATTAACGCAAACACATTTCCCAAAACAACAATTCTGCTCATTAAAATCAAAAGACAAAAATGAACTCCATTCATTCTAGAATGTAATGGTGAAAGAAAAAACAAACGAATGAAGAATAGTGTAAAATATTGGCTGCATCTAGCCAGTTGAAAAATGTCATTACCAGCAGAAAGTAACTTAACTTAAAATAAACTAACTAGAATAGCTATACTACAGAACTGGCAAATCCTAACATAGCCACCACAACCAAAAAAGCTATATGGTGTTCACCACCTACAACATTCCATCTTCACACTCCATCCATAAATATCTGCATAAACTAACTAAAAGCTTTATAAACTCAGGGAATTAACAGATCTCATTGAAATCTTTGTGAAAAGCAATTAACTGGCCTACACGGGCTCCTGTTTGTACAACACATAAAGTATCTTGCACTGTAAGACTAGGGAACAGAGTTTATGGCCCATGGCTTCACTGCTCATCACAAAAGTCATTCTCTAAATATACAGTGAAAGAAATTTGGGTTGTACACGTCAGAACCTCTCTCCCTATGCATACCTTTATGAATGCAAAAACATACATCTGCATACCTATATTAGTATCGTTAGATAATTGTATGCTTCATTTAGTTCCCTTTTTATAAAATTACCTTTCATTTTTATAAATGGCATTCTTTGGGATCTACAACACATTAACTGCATCCTATATGTTGATGTCATTTAATGACTAATTTTGCAAGCATCAATCCAACCTGAACAAAAAAACGTCAAGAAGATTTCAAAGCTGTTTGGAACTGGGTAAACAAAAATAAACTCTCAGTAAATACACTAAGGACTATTGTGATAGTATGTGGTACTACCCCAAAGCTAAAAAATATTTAAAAATTCAGTCACTGGCCCATCAAGCTTTCTCTTCCACACTACTTCACACCAAAATATCTAGCTCTTGCATTCGATTAAAACCTGTCATTTTACCCTTACACTGTATCCCAAGTTATCACAGTGTTGACTGAGGTAAATATTTTCTATTTTAACTACTAAAGCTAAGTGTGCTGTCTCCATTAACATACTACGCCATAGACTTGAACATTGTCTGTCAATTACTGAATGGCTTTCTGCTCACAATACCGCACCCATTCAAACTGCTGAGAATAAAATTCTCTGATTTATTAATCTATCTAGCAGCAGGGAATAACACATTATTACAGTGAATATGATAAAATTACTTTACTTTTTGAAGGGCTTCTAGGTTACCTAGCACACTCATCTTTAAAATGCTCCAGATGCTGTCATGATTCCTGTAGGAATAGTATTAGTTTCTGATTAACACTTTGTTCATGAGAAAAGACAATATTATTCATGTAGAATTCTATAAATATGTGTGGTAAGAAGAAGTGAACCCCTGGCTGTTACTGGCAGTCATTTATTTGTGTTTGCTGTAGCAGAGAGGTGTGATCCATTGCTTGGCAGATTAATAAAACTGAAAGGTTTTTTTTCAGCAGACTGAACTGATGCAGACAGTATTCTAAACAGAAAGCAAATCAATAATTGAGAGCTAGCATTCAAGTTTGTTGAGCAGCAAATTAAAGGTGTATGGTATGCCTCACTGGTTTACTATCATTATTTCGAATGACACTCTTTCGACTGCACTATGTTCGACAACAGAAAGTCGAACACGGCAATGTCGAACTTTAAAAGCAAGCCTAGGAACGGGTTTTAACATGGGTCAAGATAGGGGTGAGGTTTGTAGTTCGGCAATAGCAGTGAACCCCTATTTCGACCCATGTTAAAACCCGTTCCTAGGCTTGCTTTCAAAGTTTGACATTGCCGTGTTCGACTTTACGTTGTCGAACATAGTGCAGTCGAACGAGTGTCATTCGAAATAATGATAGGAAACCACCTCACCTCAATATAGAGCAATAGTGGGCAAGATACAGATTTTGTAGAAGACAGATGATTTAACAATTTGCTTTATCAACATGTTATGCTATATTTGTGAAAATAAAATAATTATGTGTTTTAATTTGTTTGTTTGCAGGTGTGCACATGCACACTGCCTGTGGGTCTGCCTGTATGTCAAACAAAAAACAAAAAGTGGAAGAAAATATTCTGCCTCAATGTATTATATTTCTACCCCCCTCCGCATTCATATCAAATAGATATGCAATTCCGTATTACAAAACAATTCTGAAGAGCAGCAGGTAACCAATCTGACTCATCTCTGGGCAACAACACTGAACTAAAAATGCTACCCACTTTTTCTTTTAGATTTTTTACTGTAATAAATGGTCTGCTGTAGTCTGCCGTCACTATTTATAATGACATTGGTAGTGATCCTCCCAATCTGAAGTCAAATCCAAAGGTGGCGGCAGGGAAAAGAATGGCAAGACGAAAAGCAGCTGTGAAGTACAATATGCCTGTTGTTCATTTATATTAAGCTCCTTTGGTAGGTTGAATAAATTGCTTTAAGGAATGCTTTGAAGTTTAATTTTCTATGTATACATGCTGGTCATCTGTTCATATTCTGACAGTACAGTGATTTTGACTCGAAGACTGCGTATCTAATTTATAAATTGCATTTCATGTGCAACATCTAAAATATACTTTAAAGTATATTATTTCAGGTATTTTACTTTAGTCCTTACTTTTCAAATTACTTTTGTATTAGGAACTTCATTTACAGTTGAGATTGCTAGCTTACAGCCATTTACAAGTGTTAGCTTAGAATTCAGACTATGCTTGTTTGTGTCTTTCGGCTTTTCCCGGTTAGGGGTTGCCACAGCGGAACTCCGGTCCGCTAATGATTGGCAGTTGATTTTTACGTACCGGCTTGCCAGGCCTGATGCACAACCTTCAATGAAGGAACGCCCATTCACGCATGTCTCCACGCAGAAGATGCTCTAGCTGAGAATCGAACCGGACAGTGTCTTACTGTGAGGTGACAACGCTACCGCAGCACCACCACCGCGGGTAGAATTCAAACTATGCTACACATGCTAATTAACACTACAGTATGCACTATTCTTTCTGTGACTCCTAGCTCACATGTATATAGCACACTCATCTTAGAGTATAGAACTGCTGGTAAATACTTTTTTTGTTCTGAAGTAGGAGCTATTAAAAGCTAAAAAGGGAAACTAGATCCAAACATGTAGGCTAGGGCAATGAGAATCAATGGCTGAGTTACTCAGAGTGAGGGGCACAAGCAAAGATTATGAAGCTTTTCTATGTCAGTATATGTAGGAGTCTTTAAGAGAATATTTAACTTACGAGAAGATTATGGCATACTAACAGTGGATTGAACAGGCTAGCCACATAAGCAACACCACACCAGAGCACTCTGAGGCATGTTCCCCATTGAGTGCCCAAGTAAAAAAAAAAAAAAAAAAAAATATATATATATATATATATATATATATATATATATATATATTTTTTTTTTTTTTTTTTTTTTTTTTTGACGGGAGGGAGGCTGGTAGAAGGTGCAGGGTTTGATTCTTACATGGGATAATTGGCTAGGCTTAAAATGACCCACAAGGGCAGTTAGCCTAGTACTAATCTATGAATCTATGATCACAGTAGTACACAAATTCATATCATAGTACTATGCAGTCAAAGTACCTTACCCTTTGGAAATGATTGTAGAGCTTTTTGAACTGTCATTCTCAAGTCATGGGTTGCTGTAAAAATAAGAACACTAAAAATAGCAACAAATATCCTTAAATATCAATTGTGATATTAAAAGAGATGTTATGTCAGTTTTTCAACATTTTTATTTTATTTTGTTACACTTTTTCCCTTGTGGTGAAAGGCTTGCTTTTTATGTGTTACTATAATCAGAGACTGTCAAGAACTTTACAGTCTAATTCCTTGTGATCAGTTGCTAAAGGCAGTGCTTCCATGGCAATCTCTAGCAAAGACACTGTCTGGAAATATATAAATGTGGATCTTCAGGGAAAGTTTTCACTTTGCAGGTATGTGTTTTTCATCTTACCTGGTGGCAGGAAGCCAGAAAAAAACTGTAGATAGTGGTAACAGTATACACTGTCCAGAGGAAAATGTATGTTTTTTTTTTAATTTAATTTACCAGTATTAATGGGGGACCCTAGATACAAGAGTTATGGATAGTTTTTTTCAAATGGTACTCTAATTGATTTAAAATAAGTGAATAGATTTAGAAAAACAGGTTTTGCATCATCATGCATTTTCAGAACAACAAAAAGTATAAAATTCTAATGTCTGTCAGTTGCATTATCAAAGTTTCAATAATCATAAGTGATTTGAAATCAGAGAGAGGGCAAACAGTTATGAGTCTAAATCAGAAATATTGTGCAATATCAGGAACCGTTGAGAAGAATTGTTTCCCCTCATAGCTCTCGTCTTCTTTGCTCAAGTATTCTGGACAAAGTCAAGGATAATTGAGGGGAGACAAAATCAGTGACAGTTTTGTAAATATTAATGTAATTGACTTAAAAAAGCTAATTGAACACCAAGTCTTATCTCAACATGCACTTTCTGAACAATAAGAAGTATGAAACTGTAATTTCTGGCATTGTTGATTTATCTGTAATCATAGATTCCTAGATTGTTACTAGGCTAAAGTTTTCCTGAAGAATGATGAGGCCCTGTATCCAAACAGGACATTGAGGGCAGACATTTATACTCTGCCACTGTCCATAAGGGATATGGGTGCCAGGCTTAAAATGGCTTGCAAGGGCAGTTAGCTTAGTACTAATCTGTTTACTAATCTATGAACCTATAGGCATGGTGTAAATTTGCTATTCCAAATCCACTGATCTAAGTTCCACCTAAACCAGGAAATAGACAGACTCAGCTTTAAATGGATCTGAAGCCTGCTCCATAGGAGGGGCAGTATCTGGGGCACATATCTGTCTTCACAGCTTGTTTTGTTTAAGTCACAGACAAAATTCAGGTTCCTAAACCTTGTATTTCTGGTACTATTTGACTTATAAATATGCAGGAAATTCATAAATGTTGGGATTGTGGATGCCTTGTAAGCCAGGCATAGATCACTTCTCAGCAATCTATATGAGACTGAGTAGAGGGAAACGGCTTTAAGGCGCTCTGTGTAAGGCAGATTTGTTATGCCTTGTTTTCTGAGCTTTGAGATTGCTCTAGCTGTTGCATATGCCTGGTCAAATACATACTGAAGGGAGCATTGTACCCTATGATCGGTCTGATAAGGGCAGAGTACACCCTCTCAAAGAAGTCCACCAGATTTAGTAGGTATGACCTTCCATTAACAAAGCCAAACTGTGATAGGTCCAGCATTTGTAAGTTACCTATGTCTTCATTTATCATATCCATGATGATTCCTTCCATGGACATACATATGAGGCTGGTCAGCCTTACAAGCTTGTAGTTACCCAGGTCAGTTTAAATTGATCAGGATATTTTTAGTACTTTGGGCTTTGTTCCTCTTGTGTTTGGTCAAGATTTTCTTTCTTTTGTTGGACAACCGATTGATATTGTGATTCCATTAGGGTGGCCTATCTTTTTACTTATTGATTTATCAGAAAATTGGGGATAGGGTAAAAAAAATGGTGTGTATCTGTGTTTGTGTGTGTGGGTATGTGTGCGTGCATGCGTGCGCGCATGCTTATATGTGTGACGGGTGGCTGCCATACCTCTAATCTTTCCTAGACCGAAGAGCAAAGCATTTAATACTGAGGAATAAGGAACACTTGATGCATCGGGCTTTGAAATATTACTGTAAAATCATGTAAAAAGTTAATAGAATAGCAGGTTTTGCAGCATGGAGCCTTTTACAAAGTATGTGAAGTGTAGGGAGGAGGTGAAACACTAGACATAAAGGATACTCTTTACAAATTACTCTAAGTCGTGTAAAACGTTAGTGAACAACACTTTTAGCATCACTAACCATATTCTAAACAGTAACAAGTAGGAAACTTTAATATCTGGTTCTAACGGACTATAATGGTCTGTGAGTTATTAGGGACGGTGCAGGTATGATAGGAAAAATCACGGATGTTCTATAATTTCAGAGACAGTCGGGAGGTCTGGGGGGTCTCTTTGTGAATGTATATGTGGACTGCCATACCTATCATTGTCAGTGCCCAAAGACTTTCAAACATAGCTCAGAGAAATGCTAGACAATGCCAGGGAAACTTTTTAAATATCATTGTAATTAACTTACAACATTTATAGAGCAACAGGGCTTGCATCACAATGCATTTACTGAATAATAATAATGGAATTTTATTGTCTGACTATTGATTGACTGCAATAACCCGTGATTTGATCACACAATCATGAAAAATGACACTTCTGGCTGCAGCTTATTGCACTCAGTGTGGGGTTCTGTCTGAATCCCAGCCCAGGAAAAGTCCAAAGATATGTTTCCCTTCGGTACCACTTTCTGCTTTCTGCAGCAGCATAGATTTCTGTGGCTGTTTTTTACCACATTTGGAGATCCCAGTTGATTACCAGAAGAATCTGTTTAGGAAGGAGAGGAAGCAAATCTCACAACTATGCCTCATTACAAAGAGTGTTCCTCAACTTAAATGTTTAAAATTCCATGTTCCACTCTGTTCCACATTGATGGGGTCTGTCACACTTTCATTGTATTTTTTTAGCAGATAGACATGGTAAATAATACTGTGTCATATTACTCCATCAAAACATCATTTTAGTAAGTATGAAAGATGTGGGAGCAAGTTGAAGGAAAAAGCAAATGGCAGGCTGTAGCTGATTTTATTAAGGTTTCATTAATTGTTGTTGGATGGTTGATGGTGGTGACAGAGCTCAGTGTCTAAAAGCTTCAGGTGATCTGATGTTCTTTCACTTTCCCCTGACAGAAAACTAGATAGGCCTATGGGCAAAAAACATTTTATTTATTTTTATTTTTTTTTTCAATTTAATTTTTATGGCAATGGACATTGGAGTGGGCCACTGTAAAGCAAAATGTGGACATACATACTGGGGTCGCTCTGTTTTTTATTTTATTTTCAATGAGACATCAGGACTATAGAAAATTTAGATACAATTTTTGGGGGCAGGTTGTGTACGAAAGGAAATGACTTTTACAGGATCTCTAAGAGGGAACACTAACATTAAAGGGCAACATGGTTATTACATGTAATTCCATCACAGTCAAAGGTAGTATACCATCTGAGAAGTAACACATTCCACTGAGCCACTATGCATGTATTTTGTAACCAAGTATCTTATTAGAAGTCCCTGATTTTCTTTTTAAATTGTGAGCTGCTTTAGGACAGGTGACGTAAAAAAAATCCAGCTTTTTAGAGAGCTTTTGTTTTCACTGTGTAACACTGCGCTTGGTGTCAACCTGGGATTGTTTGACCTATGTGCAAAAGGCCAAGTAAAACTAATTCCCATAACATATGTGTACTAACTTTATATATTTCACCAGAAAGAAATGTATTTTTCAGTCATAACATACAGTGGTTACATTGCTATGTTATCAAGTGGATAATGCTGTGGAGTCCAATTCAGAAATAAGCTGCAGTAGAAGCTGTAGGATGTGTATTGCAGTCTTTTGTGCTTTTGTAGCTGAATATCCTGACATTGTTAGCTAAAAGTTTTGTAATGTATTTTCAAAGTGTGACAGAGACAGATCCTTTCAAAAACAACTCTGTGGCTTAAGTTGGTGTTGCATTTACTGTCTCTAAAATTCTACATTATATTTATTCTTTTTCTGTGGTGAACATCTGCTCAGTGATGGCCTATAGAACTTTTTCAATGAGTTGTCATTACATTCGAGGAAACAATCCTATTTATTTCACCAGAATAAAGAAATTTTTGTCAGTGACCCCTCCCGCGTGCGCACACACAAGGTTACATTCATCTGTTGCATAAAATAAAGCTGTGTATGTGTCTTTTCAGGGGGAATAAACAGTGAAGTTTATTTAGTATCTGAGGGGCATGATGCATTATTCTGAATAAAAATTGCTATAATATATTGTACAGTTTCAGAGAAATTGTCATTTATTGCTAAGTACCACCAGCAGTCTTACGTAGCCATGTAGATGCACTGGATTTGCCATTCATTTCACAGAAAAAAGTATGCATATGTTTTAGATGTTTTCAAGCCAGGAAACTTTGTATGTATCAGAATCATGTTCCTGGTAAGTTCTTTGGAAACTGTAAGCAAAAACTAATTCTCTTTTTTCAAATGAAATTTAAATTTTTTTTCATTGTATATGTTGAAACACAGTACACATGCTCTACATGGGCATGCCCATGTTTGAGATTTACTTGCCTGGGTTTTTATGAAAGCTAATACATTGTGCAAAACAAAATGAAGGAGAGACTATCAGCTTGCCTTCTCCAGAAATGTAATAAGAGTATCTTGACGTAGTAGAAAGAGATTCTTGTTTGAAGTTAGGGTGGAATTCAATAGTGAATCTTTAAAAAAAACAGTCAGTTGAAAACAAATCTGTAGCTTCACTTGTCTTCAGAATAAATTAAGAAAAACTACCAAAACATAAATGTGTCATATTGCTGTGATTTCAGGCTTAAGTGAATTGGAGTTACAAGCAACTGAGCTGCTAGTCCATTTTTGCCTTTGCAATGCCCACTTTATGCCCTGCCTTTCTTTACAAGGAAGGCCAAGCTAGCCATGCTAGTTAAGTTTATGAATGAATAATCAGTTTTCCAGCTCCTTTTTGAAGGCACTCAGTGTGTCATGCTGCTCATGATTGGCAGCGGAGTCTTACAGCGTCGAGTTGCCAGCCCGGCACCCAACCTTCTACAGAAGGCACACACGTGCGCGCGTTCATGCGTAAGGCCGATTTAGAGTATCCAATCTACCTACAGCATGTCTTTGGGATGAGACCAGAGCACTTGGAGGAAGCCCATGCAACCACAGGAAGGACATGCAGACTCCACACAGAAGGCACTCCAGCCGAGGATGAAACGGAGAGCCTCTTGCTGTGAGGCGGCAACCCTAACCGCTGCACCACCACGGCCATCCAACTTTCATCTCATTAAAATATATTGAAAATTAAAACAGATTCTAGACTCAAGATACTCAATAATGCATGCTGGCAATATCATAAATAATAAATATGAGCAGAAATACATCTTGCAGTGAATTAGTTCTGTGGCCTACATTACCAAATTTTGTAAAAATGCCATGATCTTTCTATTCTCAGAGAGTCTAAAACCTGGATTTGCTGCTATTTTTCTCTGGAAAAAAAAATTAAAATCAGTGTCCCTAGTGCTGTCACCTCACAGCAAGAGGTTCTCCGGTTCAATTCTCAGCTGGGGTGCCTTCTGCGTGGAGGCTGCATGTCCTCCCTGCGGTCACATGGGTATCCAACGGGTGCTCTGGTTTCTTCCCACATCCCAAAGACATGCTGCAGGTTGATTGGACACTCTAAATTGACCCAAGGTGTGAGTGTGTGCATGTGTGTGCCTTCAGTAGAAAGTTGGGTGGCAGGCTGACAACTTGACATCGTAATCATTCTGCGGATGGTTGTTCCGCTGTGATGACCCCTAACAGGAAGAGACAAAAAGAAAAAAACATGTCCTGACCATAATTTTGTGACCTACTACAGTTTTTACACCATCAGAGTTTGATCAATGTCTTCTTCTTTCAGCTACTTCCATTAGGGGTCGCCACAGTGGATCATCAGTCTGCAGAATGATTGGTAGTGGAGTTTTTACGGGGTCAAGTTGTCAGCCCTGCAAAAACCCAGAGGAAACCCACGCAGCTGCAGGGAGGACATGTGACTCTGCACAGAAGGAACCCCAGCTGAGAATCAAATCAGAGAACCTATTGCTGTGAGGTGACAATGCTAACTGCTTCCCACTGTGGCCACCCATTCAATCAGAATTTGATTAATGTACTTGTACTATAATGCGAATGTCATTAAAAAGGAAAATATGAAACCCTGACTGGAGTTCATCCATCACCTCTGTCCACTTGTATTATATCCGCAGATGTTCGGTGTTTCAGTTTTAAGTTTTGGGGCTTTTGCAGTGCTGAAGGCCATGGCCATCCCTAGTACTAGAGTCACTTACCATTCCCCATCTGATGGGCATCCTTACAGTTAAGTGTTAGGACATTGGTGGTATAAAGTTATATCAGCTGATGCCATCTTTAGTTTTTAGCTATGTTACTCTGATGCAGATGGCTTCAGGTACTACAGGCTTCAGCTGTCTACACTACGAGCTTTCTGTTTTGATGTTGATTGTTTATTGTTTGAGAAAGTCAGTAATTGCTTACTGTGTGAGAAATAAATCCCCTGAAAAGACAACCACTTTTATTGCTTATTCTGTTTAGGGCCTCAGCATGACATGACACATCATCCTTTTTATGTTACATTTCTCAAAAAAACTATTAAACATGGAGCTAAATCCTTTAGTAGCATTTAGAGTTAGATAGTATCAGATTTTGCATGTTATGACATCCACTGGACTCTTGTCTGCCACCCCTCCAAAAAAAGAGAGAAATTCCTGAAGGAGAAAGATGTGTGAAGGGGTGAAGACATCTCTCTGTCGAACTCCCAACCTCATACTGAGATTGCCAACTCAGGTAAGGTACCTTTTCATCATCCTTGTCTTTTAGGTCTGAGTTTTTCTGGTATGTCCCCCTCCAGAGACCGCCATGACTGTGGTCCAGTCCTTACTTGTTGACACCAGACTAACATTAATTAGGTATAAAGACAATTAGCAGACCACAGCTTCTGACACCAGAGTTCTGGTGACAAAGAGTGAGGGCAGTATTCCCTTAATAATAGTTCCGAGGAATTACTTGGGATCCATGTCCAGGTCATGGCTTCCTGCCCATTATCTGAAGCTTTGTCGTCTGCTCCCAAGGCCAAGACAAAACCAAAAAGGCAGGTAGGTTTGCCCAAGCTAATGATGCTCAGATCCCCTGACTTCTCAACCATGTCTCTACACAGGACATAGGTAGGTTGGTGCAGGACTTCATGAAATCAATGCAGTCTTCACTTGAATGGGAACCCATGCCAGGAACTTTCTCTGGAAAATGAAAAAAATTACTCACCCCCATTAATATACATATTCCTTGACATCAATGGATGAAGAACTTGCCTTTGTTGAGCAGATCACCTCAACAGTATTTAGATTTTGACTTAGGAGACACCTTGTCCTCAACTTCACCCCCTAAAAATGTATCATTTAAGGACACCCTTCATAGAATAAATGAATCCTTAACTTGGTCATCTAGGGAATTCTCCCAGACCCACGCTGATTATTAGGCTCTTGTACCTTGGTCACACAAGCACCACCATAAAAATCCAGTGGTACATTCAGGCCGTGGTATCTCTGGAATCCAAAAATGGATCATCTGGGCATGCAGATAAGAATCCCGAGACAAATGACAATAGACCATTAGACCTATTTAGCAAAATTGCTTATACCTCAGCCATTCTGGATATGAGAGCTCTGAACTACCAGTCCCATGTGCTCAAAAACCTTGAGTTAGTTCAGGAACAAATAAAAACATAGAGGTTTCAAGATAAAAGCTACCCTTGTTATTTTCTGGAATTGAGCAATGTAGACCTCTAAGTGTCCAGATATTCACTTAAATGTGGTTATGATGTATTGGATGCATCATGCCATGTAGCTGCTGTTGAGACCACCACAAGGAGACATGTCTGGTTATGGACACATTTTGCAAGACCATGTTAAAACTAAGCTCCTCAATGTCCCACTAGACAAGGATTTTCTCTTTGCACCCCAAGTTGAGAAGGTGTTTGAGAGACTGGACCAGAATTGGAAACATATAAAGTCAGTAAAGAATTTTACCTTTCTCCTGTACCCAGATAAAGCAGATACCATTCCCCTAAAAGAGTAAAAAGCTAAACCCTGTACATGGAAAGGGCCTCAGTATCAAATAAGGTGACAAACCAACCTGCATCCAAGACCTGGAGGGTGGGATCAAAGGACCCAGCCCTTCCTAGAGATCAGATGTGGCTATATTCAGTGCTTCCCCTCCACCAAAATCCCACCCAAACCATATACTCTACCTTCCTAGAAGGGAAACTCACCTCCTTCTTCAGTCTTTGGGAGAGAATCTCCCAAGACAAATAGGTAATGCAGATGATCAGAAAGGATACTGTCCATAGTTTTGGAAAACCACACCCTTCCTAGGCATTCACAACCCTCCAAAACAGAAAATGGATTTCACTTCTCAAAAAGGGTCTTCTACAACAGGGCTCCATTTTACAAATGCCTCCATCAGAAGCATCCACAGGATTCTACTCATGACTCTTCTTAGTCTTTTTACTTCCCAGAAGAGAAAGAATATAGAGACCCATAGTGAACTTTTCAAAACTGAACAAATGCCAAGTATATCAACATTCAAAATATTAAAACTTTCAAAAGTCTTTGTCCCTTTCCAGGGGCATTGATGGTTCTTTTGATTTGAAGCATGTCTGCCTTCATGTGCCTTCCCTTCAGGAACACAGAAGTTTTCCTGCAGTTTCAGATGGGGGATCATAGTACCAAAGTTATGTCTTACTATCTGGCTTATCTACTTCACTCAGAGATTTACCTAATGTCTGGCACCAGTGATTAAGTTTTTCAAACCAAGGGGGTCTGTATTTACCCATACACAGACAGTTGCTAATCTAGGTGACATTACAGTTGCTAACCCAGGTGACATTTCAAGCAGAACTTCTGACACTCATACAAATCGCCATGGATGGCTTTCAGAATGTGAACCTTACGCTCAGTGTTAAAAAGTCAAAACTAACACCCGACACCAGGGTTAACTTTTGCAGATACACAGCTAGACTCAGTCCAACAGACAGTGGGCCTGTCTACCAGGGGACATGTCATCGTACCTCTCAGAATACTTCCTGATGTAGCAAACAGAATGTATCTGAATTCATCCAGTGTGGATCTTATCTGAAACAATGCAATGTTGGTTTGTTATTTTTTGTGTAATTGCCTGAAATATGAATGCTTATTTTTATTTATTTATTTATTTTTTATTTTTTACTTCTAATTTTCATTGTTTGTTGAAAGGAAGGGAGAGATTCTAGACACAAAGATTTATTTTTATTTTTATTTTATTTATATCTCTGATTGGACGGAAGTCATAGATTATAGATAGGCAAACTCTAGCCATCCCAAGGGGCCAAATCACCTATAAATTCATACAGACTATAAACAGGATACTCCAAAGCTTATCTGAAACCATCCAGTAATGGTTTGTAATTTATTCTGCAACTGCTCGGTAAGCAAAGATTTATTTTGAATAATTTATTTTTACTGTAATTGTTACTGTAATAATTAGGTGCTATAAGAAGAATATCTATCATTTTAGTGTGACAGGCACAAAGTGTATGATAGATCAGCATGACTACATTATGAATTACTTCCTCTTGTATAAGGTTTGGTCGGTGTAATTAATTTAATAATTATCTTCATATCGTTTGTGTGATTTTCTTCTACAATTGGACTTAAATTACTAATTGTTTTAATGTCTTTAAATTCTATGGTCACTGAATTTGATTTTTCATTTGTTTCTAAGATTCTTTAATCGTTTTGCTGAAAATTGATTCCTTAAATGAGAATGTCATTAATGGCGGCTAAAGCACAGACATCTTGCCAGTTTAATTTCTCCCAGTGTTTTGAGTTTCTTTTTTTTTTTTTCAATAATTTTTATTTTTATTTTTACATTAATAAATGTCACAAATAAAAACCATCTTACAACATGACCGTGTGCATATATATATATATATATATATACACATACATACACATATATATATATATATATATATATATATATATATATATATATATATATATATATACATACATACATACACACATATACATATGTTATACATTGATGTTAAATACCACAGGATATAGGTCATACAACATATCTATTTACACTATGTACATAGATGCTTTCATTGTTAATTCCACAGTTATATAGACAGTATATACATTCGTAATATCCAAGTTATTATTTAATATTTGAACTTGTATGTGTTCTTTGGTTCCATTATAGTGTATTTCTAAGTTGCTGTGTGATGAATTATGCTAATATGATGTTAAAGGTTTGTTCCCAAATTTCTCTGGATTTCATGTTTTTGTTTCTTTTATCTATTACTATTTTATGAGCTAAAAGGTGTTGTATAGCTACTTGTTTAAAACCCTCCCAAGAGATATTTATCGTATCTAGCCATTTAAAAGGTATATACAGTTTCATTAGTAGGAAAAATGTTAAAAGTGTATTTGCTTGTTTTCTTGGGATGTTGGGTGGGAGAATGTGTAACAGAGTGAATTCCCAAGTTAATGCTGATGTTTGATAACCCGTTTTTTGTAATTGCACCTTGAGAGAGTTCCAGAGTTTATAGACACATTTACAGCTCCAAAATACATGGATTAAGTCAGCTATCTGGTCCTTACAGTGTGGGCAGAAAGGTGATTTTGATGTGTTAAATTTGTGTAGGATTGCAGGTGTAAAATAAGCATTATTATTGATCATGAGCGGAGTGTATGCTAACTTTTTGAGGGGTAGAATCTTCAGTGTTAGATTGATTGCCTGGCTTATTTGCTGATCATCTATGGATGGTTTAATTTTTCTCCAGTAGTTATAGAAGAGGAGGTCCTTCTGGTATTTGATTTCATTTATCATTTTATATGAATTGGTAATAGTTTTCTTTGTTGTGATAATAGTTTTCCAAAGCCTGCTACAAGTTTCTATGTCACTATTGGTCATAGTAATATTTTGGAGATAACTGGAACACAGTTCTTTGATTTGTCTTAGGATTATTATGTGTGATTTAGGGAGGTTTAAGTTGGTCCTCATTTCTTGTATTGAACAGTTAAGGTAGGGATAGATATCTTGGATTGTTTTATCTTTTAGTCTGGGAAAAGGGACTAAGTCCAGCATCTTATTGTTTATTTTTAAATTTGGGTTTTATGAAGGGGTTGCAGTATTGTCATGGCATGTCTAAGGTTCAAGAATTGAAAGAGTTTTTAAGCTAGGTTGATAGAATGTTTTAAGGGCTCTATAATGTTATAAGTTTGTATTTCTTTCTGCTTCAGGAATGGAAGTGCTTTGGGATTGAAACCTAGAGCTTTAATATATCTATAATATATTGTCACCCAGAGAGGAGACCAATTTTCCATTGACGGGTTATGTTCAGCTATTCTCAATATTCTGTTAGTGTTAATGATCGAGTAGTACATTTTAAAATCTGGTAGATTTAGTCCTCCTTTGCTTTTGGGGAGTGTTAATTTTGGATAGGAGATTCTGGCTTTTTTGGGTTCCCATATAAATTTTGCTAGGAAGGTATGAATTTGTTTGAAGAATTTATTATGTATTGTTGTCTGTGATGTCATGAATATATACATTAATCTAGGTAAAATGTTCATTTTGATTATTGATACTTTGGCCAAGAATGGTAGTTTTAGGCTGTTCCATCTTTTGCAGTCTTGCATTATATTTTGCCATTTAAGGTTTATATTGTGTTGGTAGAAGTCTTTGTTACTCTGGAAAAAGGTGATTCCCAGGTATTTAGTTTCTTCTTTAATTTTTATTGTGTTTAACAATGGTATTAGTAAGATGAGTTTGGGTGTTTTTAGGGGGGAAAATATTAGTTTTATTAAGGTTTAGTTTGTAGTTAGACATAGTCGAGAAATGTTCAATTGCAGCTATTATTTTGTTTATATCTGAATTTGGTGTAGTGCAGTATATGTTCAGATCATCTGCAAATGCAGTGAGGTATATTTTGAAGTTGTGTATTGATGGAGGATTGTGATATGTATTTTGTTTAATGTATAGAAAGAGTAGTTCTAGGTATAGGTTAAACAGGAAGGTTGATAGTGGGCATCCTTGTTTTGTTCCATTTTTTATTAGGATCCTATTTGACCAAGTTTTATTTATATACAGAGATGTGTATGGGTTGCTATAGAGAGTTTGGATGATCTGAATGACGTTATTGGGTATATTAAAGTAGGGTAGTGTTTGGAGTAAGAATTCTAGATTAACCCTATCAAATGCCTTGTGGGCATCCACTACCATTGTGTAGATGTTGATATTGTATCGGTTAGCGTAGGATATTAGTGCATCTAATGTTAATGTATTGTCACTAGTCTGTCTATGTGGTGTAAAACCGGATTGTTCTGGGGAGAGGATTTTTCTATCAGATTTTTCATTCTGTTTGCAAGTATAGAGGTAAATATTTTAGTATCTATATTTAAGAGGGAGATGCGTCTGTAGCTGTTGGGGTTTTTGGGGTCTGTGTGTTCTTTTAATATAAATATAGTTTTAGAGGCATTAAAGTGGATATCATTTATTTTATAGTTTATTATGTAATTCAGTGTATAGTATAGTAGTTTGGCTATCAAGGGGGAAAATGCTTTGTAAAATTCTGATGTGAGTCCATCCGGACCCGGAGCCTTATGCACTTTTAAGTGTTTGATTGTTGTAATAATTTCACTGATGGATATCGGCTCAGTTAGTTTTTTTTGTTGGTCTAAATTGAGTTTAGGGATTTTCAGTTTTTGAAGAAAAAGAGTTCTATCTTCCTTTGAGGTTTGTGGTATTTGTGCTCCATATATTTGAGAGTATATTTGTTCAAATGTTTTAATAATGTCTTCATTTTTTGTGTAGTTTTTGTCTCTGTAGTTTATTTCTGATGCATTGGAGGCGTTTTTGTGTTGGCAGATAATTCTGGCCAGAGCTCTAGATGGTATTTGAGCTTCTTCTGCGTAAGTGGCTAACATTCTGGCTTCATAGAAAGATAGGTTCCTGGTTTCTAACATATATAGATCCCTTTGCAGTTTTAAAAGTTCTGCTTCTGTTTGGTTCTTAGGGTTATTTATTAGTTCTTTTTCAAGATGCTCTATTTTCCCTTTCAGTATATGCTCCTCTTTCAGTTGTATTTTTTTATAGTGTGCTGCTTTTTTGATAAACAATCCTCTGATTTGTGCTTTGGTCGCAGAGCATTCTATGTCAGTTGGTACTTGGGAGTTAGTGATATTTGTAAGAGCTATTTTTAGTATTGCTTCTGTTTCTTTTATTACATCCATTTTGGAAAGTAAATTAGGGTTTAATGACCAATTATGACCCCTATTCTCTAAATATATCTTTTTGTCCCAGTTAATGTTCAGTGTGATTTTGGAGTGATCTGAAAAGAACCTGGTCTGTATAGTTATTGTTGGGTCCATGTTAATGAATATGTCAGAGATTAAGAAGAAGTCTATCCTTGACCACATTTTTTAGCATTGCGAATAGAATGTGAATTTCCCTGTTTTATCTGTACTGTTCCCATGTTTAAAAGGGTCATATAGTTTGAAATTTTGTTTGAGTTCATTAAGGGCTAATGTGGCTTGTTTATTATGTGATTTGTTCAGATTAGATTTATCCTTTTCTGGGTTTTGATATGTATTCCAGTCACCTCCAATCACTAGGTAGTGATCTTTAAATTGGTTTAAGGTTGGGTATAATGACATAAAAAAGTGTTGTTGGTTATTACAGGGTGCGTAAACATTAAGTACCATTATAGGTTTTGGTATTGTAGTACTATTAAATGTTACATAGCACCATCTTCCCTCCTTGTCAGCTTTGTTTTTAAGTATTTTTTCCTTAAATTGGTTTTTAATTATTATGGCAGCCCCAGCACTGTTTGTTTTCCCCTCTGAAGCTATGATTTGACTTATCCATTTCTTTCTGCTAATTTCTGCCCATTGCTCTGGAGTCAAGTGCGTTTCTTGTATTAGTATGAGGTTGACTGTGGTTTTTAATGTAAGGTGTAAGAATAGTTTTCTTTTCTTCTTGTTTTGGAGCCCTTTAACATTCCATGATTCTATTTCCCACATTTATTTATTAGGTGTATTCCTTAGATATGCCATGTATATTAGTTTTGTTTTGTTAGTTTTGTATGTGTTACTGTGTGATGGTTTAGGAAAGCATCTATTTATCCCCGTCCCTACACTGTGCCTAGCCACTATATCCCTGGACCAGGAATAATCAGGGGAGGAGGATGAAGGTTCATTATATGGTTTACCTTTACGTCTAATCTTGGAATGTGTTTTCTTTTTAGATATAGATTTACTCCATAGTATCCCCCCTGTGTTACTTTAAACAATGTGGACAAAGCTGAACAAACTAGTTCCCTCAACAAACACTGCTACTTAATATCCCTAGCCTCTTCCAACATATTATTTATACAGTGATGGTATTGCATTTAAGGTACAGCATGTATTGTTTTTGTCTTGTGACTAATTCTTTCTAATAGTATTTTTAAAACAGCATATTAATATACATTCCTCAGTAAATTATAGCAATATGTGTACCATAGTAATATTGTTAAACAATCAGTCTTGTCATACATTTTCTCTCATTTGACTTCTTTTTCCTCCCCTTTACTTATTCAGGTTTTGGCCTTCTTTGGTGCCTATAGTGATGTTTTTCCACATCAATCTGTGTGGGTTATAAAATATATACTTGGCACCTATTTAACAGAAGTAGGAAGTATAGAGAGACAAAAAAAAAAGAAAAACAGCTTAGCCAAACAGTCTTTCTGCTATAGTTGACATATTAAGGCTATATTTACATTATCCCAGGATTGTTAGGTTATTTTACTAATTTCCTGAAATTACTTCTCTCCAGGATCTTTTAACACATTTCTAGTATTTACATAAAACATTTAACAATTTTTTCCCAATATTAATCTATGAGCTAGCATAATTCTGGCAGTTTATTTCTTGCCTATTATTTAAGGCTGGAGTTTCATTCACCTACACAGTACTGGGTGTACTGTTTTAGTGAAAGGTTCAGTTCAACAGTACCTTATTTCTTCAAGCTTTTGCTTGCAGGTTGGTTGACATCTATGGTGCAGCTTTCTTCTTTTAGCTGGTGCAGATCAGTTTTCATTTTCAGGCAGTAAAATCCTTTGGAACTTGCTGAAATCCATTTTGTCTGACTGTTCTTAATGAAGCCATCAAAAGCCTAGGGGGACTGAATTTGCAAGCCAATATCCGAGATGGGAACTTCCTTCCTATATTCGTGCATCGGAAACAGCAGTTCATTTTTGGTTCCCACCCAGGCTGTAATTCCCTTTCCTGTATTCCTCATGGCTCACATCAATGACCCAAGGGCCTAGACAGCAAGAGGAAGATTTCAGAGTTGGATCCCAGCTAGAGTGCTCATGAATGGGGTCGTTTTTTCATCCAAGGGACCTTTATCTTTTTTTTGTGGATTTATTTCACTTCTGAAAGTGGAATTTGCTTGAAAACAGCCAGGAATGTCTCTTTTGCCTCTTTGGGGTTAGCAACCATGTATTTAACCTCTTTGATATAAAAGATTAACTGATTTGGATATTTCATCTGGAATTTGATTTTTTTTTCTATTAGGAACCTGCAGTATGGAGATAGTAGTTGTCTTGCTTGTCTTATTTGTATTGGGAGGTCTTGAGCAAAGGAGATTTTATTATTATTCCAGGTGAGTGTGCCTTTTTTCTTTGCTGCCAGTATGATTTTATTTACATCTTGGTAGTTTAATATTTTAATATAGACAGGTCTTGGTTTCAGTGATGTTTGCATTTCCCTCAGGGCTCGGTGGGCTCTCTCTATTGTTATTTGCTGCATTTCTTCAAATTCCTCTAGGAGGGAATTTATTATTTGCTTGATTGTTGGTATTAGATTGTTATGAAGTACAGTTTCAGGTATTCCTCTGATGATGATATTGTTCCTTTGAGATCTTGCTTCCAGGTCTGTTAATTTTGCTTGTAAGTTTTGTATTTCTTTGTCATGGGCATCAGTTTTTTGAGAAATAGAGTCTATTTTTATTTCATTTTCTATTATTTTGGACTCAGATTTTTCCATTCTGGATATTATTTGGCTGAATGAGTCACCAAAGGTTTGAAATTGTAATGATAAGTCCTTTAATGCTTGCTGGATAGTTAATAAGGCAGATGTTATGTCTTCCAGATTAGCTGGCTGGTCTGTCTTGGATTCATTTGTATTTTTAGAGTTGTCGGTTTGTTTAGTTGTCTTTTGTCTTTTTGAAGTTGTGTCTTTCTCAGGTGAGGCTAGTACTGAGAATTTGGTCTTAGTTGTTCTTGTTTCCATATTATTTTCCTCTTTTGACATCTTGCTGTATAGTGTTTTACCAATCTTGCAGTCAGATGCAGGGCCTTAGTAGCACATTGCTTAAGCTGTTATTCAGAAATCTTAGTTAATCCTGCTGTTTCTGAGCTGAATCTGTCACTTTTTCTTCCTCTTTTGTTTGCTGGATGATATTAGCAGTGAATATCTACAGTTATTTCTGTATTATTAATTCTGCGTTGCCTTCTGGGTTTGTTTTAATCCAGGGTATATCGAGACCTAGGTGATAGCAGTGCTCACAGAACAGCGGCCATTTTGAACTCCCAGTGTTTTGAGTTTCTGACATCATGATTATCACCATAACTGGAATGGACCCCATTCCTAAGTTGGGGTACAATTAGAGCTGATGAAATTACTCCTAAAATACTTTTGTGTCAAAAGTTGGTCAATATGAATATGCCCCAGAAGATCTTGATATATTTTTGGACTTTCCAGTGTTTGATCCTTTTCATGATCTTTTATTTTATTTTTTTTTTGTTTGTCTGTGCTTCTTTTTTTTTTGCTTTCATTTTCTGCCTGATTTTTGTCTACTTCTGGCTTGATTTCCATTCCTCTTTTATTCCAAAATGCTTTGACTAAATTAAGCAAAAATATGATCTTAGATTTTTTCTCTTCATGCTTTAGAATGTTTACTATGCTTGGATCCAATGGTGTGAACATTATGTATGTAGTCTCACAACTGTAGGTCTGTACATGTAGTAAGTGTTGAGGATACCCATACCCATACCCCCTTCAGAGTGACAAATATATAATCATGATATACACTGTTTTTGTATATCATTAATAAGCATTAAGCATTTTTCTTGATTTTACATCAAGTTAATTAAATGCTTTCTGAAGATAGCCAATCACACCAAAGCTATAAGTTAGAACAGGAAGCGCAAACCAATTTATAGCTTGGATTTTATTCACAGATGTCAAGGCAGACTTCAACATTAGTTTTAGTCTTCTGAAATATTCCCTACTTAGATTTATTCCCATTTGTTCATATTTAATTGTTGACCCTTCATCTCTTCCCAAATATTTGTATGCTCCTTCCTGCTCAAGTTCCCTTATATTTCATTCCTGTCCCAGGCTGATATTTTCTTCATGTGGCAGCTTTCCTTTTGTAAATATTTATCAAGAACAGATGTCATTCTTATATCATATGACAAAGTTTCAACTATTTGTGGTTGTGCTTTCAACTCCTTGTCTGATGAACTATGTAACTGTAAATCATCCACAAAAATTAGCTCATATGCCTTTAAACTATGTTGTTTTCTGGGAAAATCTTGCCCACTGTACTAAATTTTATAGGTCCATAGGTAAGCGCTAGGCCATCTGCCCTTGCAGGCCACTTTAGGCCTAGCCAGTTTCCCTTTTTTTGCTCAAAATAACCTGTCCCATTTGGTAACAGATTGGCCTTACCCATGCCATGGTCAATAATTATATATCACCCCTCATGAAAATAACTGGGATCATACCATAGACAATTTGAAGGGACCTATGCAGGGCATAAAACATTTAGGACCTTCCTCTGCCCATTAGTAGTAAAGGGGTCAGTTCTGCGATACATTTTCTGTTTCCCATCTATAGATCTAAGTTGCACTTGAATATGGACAGTAATGAACTTTGTTTCATGTGGATGGGGAGTCTTTTCCATGACAGCTGTATCCTCTACAAGATAGACTTGTCCCTCCAAAGCATTCTGATGATGTTGCAGAAGAGGTTTAGATCCTGAGACCAAATATTTCTGATGCCATTTGACTTGCTGATGTGCAGTAAATCCATCAGTAATGGTTTGGAAGATGCCATGTGTGCTACATACAGGTCACCTCTTAGCCACCTCTTAGCATAGCTTTTACATGTGTTGGAACATATTTCCTACAAATTAAATACAGAAAGGAGAGTCAGGTCAGCGTGATTGATAATATTTTGGGGATAAATAACTACAGGAAAAAATGGTCCATTTTAAAAAGTTGAAATATGTAGGACATTCAAATCTAATTGTGGGCACACATTTAGACAGGATGGAGTCCACTTGTAAAGACAAGAGAAGAAAATGTGTGAAGCAGATATATTGAAATGTTTGACTAACACAAGACAGGATTTTTGACAAGTCAGAAATTTAACAGTTTACAGATAGCAAAATGTAATGCATCAGTGCTGCTAGTGCAATTAGTAAAAACACTCTGTTTATTGAAAAATACACTACATTCGCACAAGATTGATCTTGTTATTGTTTGTGAAACATGGTTAAAGACCAACTGGAAACCAGTTCTTTTAGGTTATGAATGTGTTTACTGTAACAGAAAATCCGGTGAAGGTGTTATGATAGGGCTTAAAAATTATGAAACCTGTGATTATTACAAGTTTGATGATAACACCACTAGTGTAGATTTTATAAATATGACAACAAAGACGACCCTAGATCCAGATAACAATTATTACATTGTCCAGACCACCAAAATCAAGTGCTGATGATCTAGAAAAATTCATATATTTTTTGCATGAAACACAGGAGAGAAATAGAATAGTAGCTGGGGTCTTAAATTTACCATAAACAGACTGGAATAATATCAGTTCAACAACATTATTAGGGAAATTATTTATAACGTGTTTTAAGATCAACAATTGCTGCAGATTGTAAACAAATGAAGGAGGAACATACTGACATTGTTTGTGTTCCTAAGGAAATTCTTGTTACTTCATGCCAAATTTTACCAGCATTGATGTGCAGTGATTATGGGGTTATAAAGGTTAAATTACTGTTTGATAATTTTGCCAAAATGAAATCTAAACCAATGCATAGAAGATTAATAACAGACTATATAGAAACAAAACAGACCATATGTAAAACTAATTATAGTGATGCATTCTGTGGAAAAAAACTGTAGAAGGAATGGGACAAATTTTGAAAGGTAAATTAAAATAAAACAAATATTTAATCTCAGGATCTAGGCACACACGGTCAGGAGGATATATTTCCATAAGAACAGGATACTTAATTAAAATGAGATATAAAACAAAAAAGAAATGGAGTTGAGGTTCAAATATAACTTTGGAAACTGGAATAAACAGACTTGGCAGACAGATTCAACATAACTAAAGACTAGACCAAGAAAATTTATATACAGATTTTGAGCCTAATAGGAAATAATTTTTAAGATGCATAAGACAGGATAGGAGTAAAGACAAAAAAATGAATAAATTGTGTGTGGATTGTAAACTTTATTTCAAACACGACAGACTATTGATGTATTTAAAGAATCTTATGCAAAGTAGTTTGGCACCACAAAGGGTATGCCAAATTGTCCAAGTAACATTCAGTGAACTTCAGATACTGAATGTAAATAAGATTAAATTGAGAAAGAACTAGGCAAACTAGATCCAAACAAAGGAAAGGGCATGGCAAGGCAAACTATACCCTCCTAATGTGAAGGTATAAATGCATTCCAAGGACCAACCCAAGCTGTAAGTGGCAACTACACCAGGGTTTACACTAAAGCCCTGTGCAATCACTTGCATAAGTGTATAAACTCAGAAGTACCAGAAAGAATCAAAGTTAGAGCCCCAAGGAAAAATAAGCTGCCATGGTGGACATCCAGCATCACCAAACTTAACAATAAATACAAAACGTTGCCCCAACAATGGAAAAGCACCCTCCTCAGTCTCAACAGGCAAATAAGACATCTTGTCAAATCCTCTAGCTCCTTTGAAAGAAACTTAGCAGGTATAGCCAAGGATAACCATAAGGCCTTTTACAGCTATGTACATAGCCTAAAAGGTAGGACCCAAGCATTAGAAGAACTAGTGACCAATGTTATCACACACACACACACACACGCGCGCGCACACACACACACACACACACACACACACCCACACACACACTGACCCAGCAGAGATAGGAAACCTGCTCTCTGATAGGTTTGGTGAAAATTTCACTCCCTTATCTCTTCCTAATTTATCACAAAAATTCTCCCAAACTCCCCCACCCACCCTACATATCAGAAGAGCAGGTCCCCAAAGCCTTGTCCAAGGCAAAAAACACAAACTCTGTGAGACCAGACAACATCCCAGGCTGTCTTCTAAACAGGCTAAAACATGAACTAACATCACTACTAATACATTTTCAGTCATAGTCTAACCACAGGCTTTTTCCTGTGGAATGGAGAACAGAAACAGTTATTCCGCTCTACAAAGGTGGTCTAGCAGCAGACCCAGGTAATTACAGACCCATAAGCTTGATCAGCCTCCTCTGTAAGGCCATGGAACGTATCATTATGGACCTCATAAATAGGTACATAGGCAACCTACAAACCCTTGATCCTACCCAATTTGGCTTCATCAAGGGCAGATCCTGCCTGTTAAATCTGGTGGACTTCTTTGAAAATGTGAACAGAGCCATTGGCAAAGGCAAATTTGTGCACACAGCACACCTCGACTTGGCAAAGGCTTTCAACACAATCCCACTTTCAGGCATTACTGATAAACTTAGCAAACTGAATGTAAACCCCTGCATTATAAGATGGGTTGCCAGTTGGCTCACAAACCGGACACACACTATCAAAGTGGTGGGCTCCACATCAACCAACAGACTTGTTACCAGTGGGATGCCACAGAGGTCATTGCTGGAACCCGTACTCATACCTCCCAACCTCTTTGAGCAAAAAATCTGGACAACACCATAAATAATGGGGGGACAAAGTCTCAAAAATTAGGAACACTTTTTTAAAAAAAAAAAAAAGAAAGCAGATAGAATAACAGGTTTTGCATTAACATGAATTTTTCTGAGGGAATGAAGTCTGAAACCCAAATGTCTGTCATTATTTTCTGACTTCAGTACTCAATTATTTTCCAGTGATTTGCCAGAAAAAAACACAATTTGATGAGAAACAGACCAAAATTATGAGGCAAAAAATCTGGACATTCTGTGAAAATCTGTACAGTTGAGAGGTATGCCCCTATTGTTTGATATATACTTCTCAGAAGTTCAGGTCAAAACTAAGGGGTTGTGGCTGACGAAATTTGCAGATGACTGCAAACTAGGTGCAATCATTGAATCCCCAAAATGATTGCAGTATACTCCAGTAGGTTCTCACGTAAACCGACGACTGGTGTATTAGTCATGGTCTCAAACTGAATGCAAAGAAATGCATCACCATTCCCTTCGGCACAAACAATGTCCCTTCACACTATCAAGTTAACAACAATAGCCTAAGTACCCACAAAGTGGTAAGAGACCTGAGATCAGAAGTTGACTGCAACCTCAACCTCAACCACCATATGTCTATTGTAGTAAGGATAGCTTTCTATGTAGCTCACTTGATTAATAAAGGCATCACCTCCAGAGCAAAAGAGTTTATAACTCCTCTATACATGGCACTTATCCAGCCAATAATTGAGATTAACTCCCCATTTGGCAATTACCGTACAAAGCACTTGCAGCAACTGGAGAGACCTCAAAAGTTTCTAACAAAGAAGATCAAGGGGCTCCAGCATATGCCTTACACAGATCATCTAAAGTTCCTCTAGCTATACTCCATGTCATATAGATATCTTAGGGGAGACTTATCCATGGCCTGCAGAGCAATCCAAGACCCAAACCTAATGAACTTGCTGCATATCAGTGAATCAAATGGGACTAGGGCTACCCATTCCAGGAACCTAAATATAGCCTGTGACTTAAGAAGAATATGCTGGAGGGACAGATTTATCTCCCAGTGATTGCCACATGTTTGGAACAGGCTAACAATTCATGTGAAACAGAGCACATCCATAACACTGTTCAAGAAGAACCTGGATGAGTGGCTGGGGCACCATAAATTCTTACTCTGGATATTGCTCACAAACCTCCTGGACATGGGCAGTCATCACTAAATGCAATCTTGGGTATTGACTAGCATTTTCATGCTATTGCATTGGGATGAAACTGCAAGGCTTAAAATGACCTACCGGTCGATTGCTTAGTAATCTCCTATGATACTAAGTAACAGTGACCTGAGAACACTTCACCATGAACTTAAAGTACCATTATACCTATTTACTTGGTCATTTAAGTAGGGGGATATCCCTCAAGATTGGGCATATGCACTTGTTAAACCCATCTTAATGGGAAAGGGGAGTAGGACAAACCCAGAATCATAAAGATTCATTAGTGTATTTTTTTTTTGTGGAAAATAATTGAAAAGATTTGACAAACTATTGTCAGAATTGGAAAGATTGGGACTTGAAACCATATATAAATAGATTTATCACTATCAATAACATTATGTTCTGTTATGATATAATAGCTATATATTAAAAATTGTGCAGTTGTGTAAATTATATAGACTTACCTTCGGCTTTTGATAAGGGCAAACATAAAACTCTTATCAATAAATTAAAATAACTAGGTAATGGTTTATTCCTGATAAGATGTATGGCTGCATAGCTTACAAAAGGACAGTGCAAGTATCAAACAGCAACTGGACTGATGAAATTCTACCTTACAGTTAGGGTGTTCTACAGGGCTCTGTCCGAGGCCCATACCTATCTAGGTTGTATATGTCAGATCTATCTTTTCCAGCGGAGGTTTTGAACAATTTGTATGCAGAAAACTTGAAAATGGGTAAACTGATTACATCTGTTAAAGAAAAGCTTGTGTGCAAAAGAACATGATTAAATTGACAATTTGGACACAAAATAATATGGTAATAAATATATAAAAATAAGTATATGAGATTTGGGAGACAGATAGAAGAGTAAATATTTAATACAGCACATGGTGACTGAAACTTTAGATTTGTTTAAGGACCAAGGTAAATGTGTAGATTGTTTGTTTTTCCTGATCATGTTGACCAATTTGTTAATGATTGTTATAAAACTATACTCTGTATAAAAAACATTTATAAAGTCTATGAAATCAGAAATGATGAAACAGTTGTTTGTAAGTTGCATTAGACAGAAATTAGAGTGTGGAATAATAATATGGCAATCTTTTATAAAAACAACAATGAGAAAATCTAAAAGAGTACAGAAGTAATATGCATAAAAGACATCCATGGGTGTGGAAATTGAAGTTATTATGAAAGATTAAAATACCTTATTAAGATATATATGAAATTTAGAGACAAATTACAGTAGGATTGTCTGGGGGTATATTGAGGATTGTCAGACAACCTACATAGGAGATAATATAGGTATGAGAGTAGTGTCTCTGGGACAGCAGCTGATACATGGAATAGACTACTGAATTATATTAAAGCAAGTAATAGTTTAGATATTTTTACGAACAAATTGGACACTTATAATGGGAATGACCATTCTGGTATATTGGCAGGCTAGAAGGGTGTTATTGTCAGTGCAAGAATGTTTGCATGCAATAGGCCATTTCTAGGGGTCCTGGGGGTAGATAGCTTATTGTTTTCTTTTGGTTCCATTGGCAGAATCGCACATAAGGAAACTGCAGTGGTTCCTAAAAATTGTGATCCCAACACCAGTACTGCCAAGAAGCACAAATATCCTATCATGATTGAAAAAATAAATTCTGTGGTGAGAGGAGAACACTGACAGCTGGATATGGTTTAGGGTCCATACCTGGGACAATGTAAATTGGATTACGACAGTTATTTTGGCCTTGAAAGCTTTCCAAAATGGCTGTATCCAGAGACAATAACGATACTAATGGACAACACTGCAGTGATGTGGTGTATAATCAAACGAGGAGGAACCCGTCCCCACCACCTTTGCAGATTAGCAGTGGAACTATAGCTTCAGGTTTAGCAATTAGGCTTCACTGCCATAGCTGCTTACATCCCTTGTAAGACAACCTGCTGGCAGCAGGCTGAGCAGATCCTTCGAGACCCCAACAAATAGATGCTGAAAGGTAAGTTTTCATAGACCTGACAAACAAATTGGATGTGCCAACCTTTCTGGTAGATCAGCAAGTTCTGTTCAAGGACACTTCAGGGTAAGTTCTATTCAAGGACACTCCAGAGAGGAGCATGGAAAGATGACTGTTCCGTCAAACGAGCAGTCCTCTTTCTCTGTGCCTTTCCTCCAGTACCCCTTATCCACAGGGTACTGCAGAACGTGAAGGCAGAAAAACCAAGAATTATACTGATGGCTGTTTACTGGACCAGGCAGCACTAGTTCCCCTTCCTTTTAATCCTCATTGAAGAGAGAATCATGACACTTGTCCTCTTCTTGGACCTACTAAGACAGAACAAGAGTTCTGTCATCCACCCCAACTTAAAGACACTCTGATTCAAAGCTTGGATGTTTGATTACTGATTCCATCCAAACAATGAATTTCACAGGATGTCCTGTTGATAATAAGTGAATAGAAAACAGAGTACCAAAGAATCATATTTGGCAGAATGGAAAAGATTTTCTGCCTGGCGCATGTCTAAAGATATTCTACACACCCAAGCAACTTTGGAACAAGTACTAAAATACCTCTCCTTTTTGCACAAGAAGTATTGTCTTGCTCTAGTGTAAAAGTAGTATAAAAGTACATATTTCTGCTATTTCTGCCTGCCTTCGGATGTCCCCTTCTGCATATTGTCACCCTCATATGAAGCAGTTCCTAAAAAGAATCTTTTACTTTGCTCATTAGAAGACAATTTGTTTCCTCCTGGGACTTAAAATATGCACTGGAAAACTAACAGTGCCACCCTTCTGAGCCAGTGGCTTCAACACCACTCAGACTCCTTGTCAGGAAATGATGCCTACTGCTGCCACTCATTTCAGCCAGATATATATCTAAGCTGCAAACACTGATGTGCAAAGAGCACTTCCTCATTTTTTATAGGGACAGCATTACTTTGAGATCTAACCCTTTCTTCTTACCCAAGGTGGTATTTGAAATCTCCTAGTCTTTCTGTATTTTTATCAAACCACAAAAACGTGGGGGGGGGGGGGTCTTGTACTCCCTAGATGTGCACAGTCAACTAAGATTTTTGCTATACAGAACAAAATAAACAAAGTGGCCTGATCAATAGTTGGTGGCATTTGCAAAAAGTAAACATGGAAAACCAGTTGGGAAATGGACCATTTCAAATGGATTGCCATCTGTATTGCCTTTTGTTGCTTTCAACATTAGAAATCGATTCCTGGCAGAGTTACAGCTCTATCAACAATGGCCAATGCTACCACTAAAGCTTAATTAAAGGGACACCTACACATACCATTTTAGATGCAACAATTAGTCCTATCTGCTCACCTTCATAATTATAGAAGTTCGAGTATATCAACGTTGCAGTACCCTTCTTCTCTTCTACCTCTGGGGTTGGGGTGGGTACCCTACTTACCTAGTCATCATCCCCTCCCCCTTAACTCTCTACTTCTTAAACACATTGACTGCACTTGTCAGTAAGTTCAATAGGTTAGGTTGTGCTCTGCCTGAGGAACATCCTACTATGTTACTTTGGTCAAATAGACTTGAAGATGGCACCAGCTGATGTAGCTTTTTACCACTGATGTCCTGATGCCAGACTGGAAGGATGTCCACCAGCTGTGGGATAGGAAAATTCTCTGGTATTTGAGTCAGACATGGTCTTCAACACAGTAGAAGTCCCAAGAGTTTGTACTGCAATATTGATCTACTCAAACATCTATTATGGCAAGTTAACTGTACGTTCTTCATCAAGGTGAGCCACAGAAGCACTCCTACTGAATGTGTCACAAAGCACACATTTCAGGGGAATGTAACACATCTGCAGACTGACTGAAAGAGATAGACCTCATGTCTGAGCTCATGAATTTGTTAATGACATGGTCTATACTAGTACATCCTCAAAGGGAGCTTCAGAAGCACTCCTACTGAATGTGTCACAAAACACACATTTCAGGGGAATGTAACACATCTGCAGACTGAAAGAAAAAAAAGAAAGATAGACCTTATGTGTGAGCCCATGACTTTGTTAATGATGTTGTCTATACTAGTGCATCCTCAATGGGAGCCTCAGAAGCACTTCTACTGAAGATGTCAGAAAACACACAGATCAGGGGAAAGCAACACATTTGCAGACTGAAAATAGAACACTGTAAAAGAACATACAACTTTTATGAGATTAGAACTCCTCCACACCTAATCCATTGGCACTGTATAAATGACTTCATGAGTTAAACTGAAAACAAGCATTCTATAGCTATGTCAAGAATCTCAATGGCAAAACCAAGATATGCTCTGAGTTACAGCACAGCGGCACAAAAATTACAGAGCCAACTGATATTGCCAGCATCCTGGCAGATAGGTTCAGTGCTAACTTTACCCCCCTCACAGCCCCTAAAGGGCCCATATCTATACAGGAAGAATGCAGAGTCCCTGTAATCAAATCTTTGCAGGTAAAAGCTGCACTCTCTAAAACCAAAAACACAGCATCCATGGGACTGGACAACATCCCAGGCTGTGTTTTACATGAACTTCAGAATGAACTGGCTCCCCACCTAAGCACCATGTTCAATCATAGTCTCACATCAGGCTTTGTGATCACTGAATGGTGCACAATGACAGTTATCCCACTCCACAAAGGGGGAGCCATCCAGATCCCAGGAACTATCGCCCTATTAGCCTGATGAGTCTGGTATGCAAGGTCATGGAACGTATCATCATGGAACTCATAAACAAAGACATTGATAACCTCCCAACTCTGGACCCCACCTAGTTCGGGTTTGGAAAAAGCAGATCATGCCTCCTGAACCTGATCAACTTCTTTGAGGCAGTCACCAAAGCCGTAGACAAGGGTAAGATGGTTCACACAGCCTATCTTGACCTCGCCAAGGCTTTTGACACCATCCCCCATTCTGGAATTATAGCTAAACTCACTAAACTACGTATAAATCCCTACTTCACAAGATGAGTTGCCAACTGGCTCACTAACAGAACCCACACTGTAAAAGTTGTAGACCCCAAATCTGACTTCAAATCAGAGTCAAGTGGAGTAACAATGTGTTCAGTCCTGGGACCTCTCCTGTTTGGTATCTACTTCTCTGAAGTACAGGCTAACACAAAAGGCCTCTGGCTAATGAAGTTCACAGATGACTGCAAACTAGGAGCCATATTCAAGTCCCCAAATGATGTGGACATCCTACAGAAGGGCCTCACTGAGACAGATGCCTGGTGTCAGAGGCATGGCCTCAAGCTCAATGACAAAATGTGCATTGTTATCCCCTTTGGTAAAAACTCTATACCCCTGTACTACCACATAGACAGCAGTCTACTTAATGCTGAATGTGTGATAAGAGACCTTGGGACCCAGGTGGACAGTAGTTTCTCCTTTGTTAATCACATTGCCACAGTAGTCAGGAAGTCCTACTACATGACACACCTCATCACAAAAGGGTTCTCATCCAGGAAAAAAGAGGTCATTGTTCCCCTCTACTCGACACTCATTATACCCATTATAGAGTACAACGCCCCTTTTGGAATGTACCTCACAAAACATCTGCAGCAACTGGAAAGGCCACAGAAGTACCTCACAAAGAAGTTTACTGGCCTCAAACAGATTCCCTACACTGACCGTCTCAAAAAACTCCAGCTTTACTCCATAGCAGATCGCTTACTCCAAGGTGATCTCTGCTTGACATATAAAGCTATGTCAAACCCAGAGCTGTTGGACATGCTACACCTAAAGAAATCCCAATCCCTCCAAGCCACACACTTTAGGGACCTAAACCTTGTCACCACAATAAACAGAACATGCTGGAGGGATAGAGTCCTGTCCCTGAGCAAGATGTATTTACCTGTAGGAGTTGGCTTGATGATCGCAAACTTAAAATTACAAAAAATGAAGCATTGCTATTTGTAACTCTGCAAAAACTCACCAAAGTGTTAGCCATCTTGGCAAATGTTTACAGTACAAGACCAACATTGTTAATGCTCTTCCTCTACAAATATTGAGGAATCTGGCTAGGCCTAGCAGTTACTTTGCAATACAATAACCAGGTGACCAAACCAGAAGTTATCAAATTGCTACTCTGGGATTAGAAAAACTCGCACTTTATATCACCTGCTGCCAGAGCCACCGTGGGTAAACAAGTCCTACTTCCTCTTTTTGGTGCCTCCCCACAGTAACATTAGCCTACAATTTAAATCTTGTCCCTTTTCAAACTACAGCTAATAACATCTGTAGGTACATTAAATGTTATCCTAAATTCAAGCACCATTACAATATCTTCTAAAAATCTATGCAGCTACCTATTTAACAGAGGTCAGAACTCCTCTTAGGTCTGCTGATCTTTAAAGTCTTAAATCTGAAGGTAGGTACTGCAGACTAATATGACCTGCAATAAAAATGCCTTCCATCTCTCTTGGCCCCCCAAATTTGGAGATCCTTTCCCATCCAAATAATATCCAGTCACACCTTTGTATCATTCAAATATGAATTAAGAAACTACTCTTTTAAACAAGAACATTGTAAATGTTTTCAAGATGGTGCAACTGCATAAGTCAATCCCCTTTTCCAGTAATTGTACAATTCTTCAAATCAGTGAAATAACCTTGAACCTAACTCACATCACCCACCCACCCAACATTTCTTAAGCCCTATCTTATCCCCCCCACAGTGCTGTGTATCTGCAACTCCACCTACTTTACAACACCACTGTTGTACAATCTCTGTTCACTGAACAATCCAATACTTGTAAATGAAAGCATTTTTGTTATTAATACCATACCTCTCAACCTCTTAGACCAAGAAGTCTGGAAAATGTCACAAATAATGGGGAGACAAATGCCCAGAAATAGGGACACTTTTTTTAAATATTGCTCTTACAAACTTTCAAAGTTTATAGACTAACAGGTTTTGTATTGTATTAGCATGTTTTTTCTGAAGGATATGAAGTCTGAAACTCTTGTGTTTGCCATTATTTTCTGACTTCAATCCTGAACAATTTGTCTGTGATTTGCCAGAAAAACATAATTTTATGAGAAAGGGGCTAAAAATATGAGGCAAAAATCTGGACAATTGAGAGGTATGATTAATGCCCTTTAGTCAAGTGCATGGTTATTCCTCGAGTGCTTTATAATATCACTTCTTTCATTGTTTCAAAGTTTTACTTGCTTTGTTTTGACTACCTCCCTAATGCATCTCATGTTACTCATTTATCTTTTGTTGCTTGATTTGTACTAATTCATTTAAGTGTTCAATTGCATTACTTCTATGTCCATTTGCCATGGCTGAACCTGAAAATGGTTCTTATGTATTTGTATTCTACTCTGGTTTAAATTAAAAATAAAATAAATGAAATTAAATATTTTGTCCACTATGTTGACTGACTCTCTTAATTGATAAACATGTCTGTCAATGATACTGTGATGGACTTTAATTTTTTTTATATTGCTGTATTGAAACATGTATACTGTTTGTTAAGAGTTTTCCTTGGTACTTCCTGTCTCAAATTATTCTGTCACATTTGACATTTCTTTTTTTCAATATGTCACTTTTGGTATTCTAGCATTGCCCTTAAGTCCTTGCCCTACTTTGTTAATGATCTACACATTATTATTCAAGATAATTATATTTTTCTTTTTTGCTGCAGCTCATGGTTTGCTTTCATAAAGCATTTCCAGTCAGATTTATTTGAATGCCAATACTCAAACATTGTCTGAGGTCATGCAATACAGTATAACCCAATAAAATCTATGCCCAAATATGTGGGTCATTTTAAGTTGTGCCAGGTTCCCTTTTGGTGCTTGAATTAACTTATCACATCTGGTGTTAGACTGAGCTTAACCATCCCATGGTCAATAATTATAAATTACCCCTAGTGAGAATAACTGGGTTCTTACAATAGATAATTTGAGGGGGGAACCATGTATGGGATAAGGCATTTAGGCACTGTCCCTGTCCATTAGTAATACAAGAGGCAGTCCTGGAGTAATTTTTCTGTTTTCCATCCATAGATCTATGTTGCACTTAAATATGGATGAGGCTAAGCATTGTTTTATGTGAATGGGCAGTCTCTTCCAGAGAAGTGGTATCATCTGCTAAATAAATCTGTCCCCCCAAACAATTCTGTTGATGTTGCAGAAGAGGTTTACATCTCTAAGACAGTATTTTTGATGCCATTTGACTTACTGATGTACAGTAAATCCATCAATATTGGGTCAGAGGATGCCTTGCTGGCCAGGCACAGGTCACCTCTTAGCAGTCTGTAGGTTACTGAGTATAGTAACAAGGCTTTGACTCAGTCCATCACATATTGCATAGGCTTTGCAAGGTATCTCTGTGGACATTCCAGTTGTTGCATGTGTTTGGACAGACATATGCCAAAGGTGGCATTATATTCAATGACTGGCCTAATGAGGACTGAGTAAAGGGGATGAATGATATCCCAAGATCTAGCCACACTCCCTTTGTTTATAAGCTGTGCAATGTAAAAGGGATTTCTTATAGCAATGGGAATACATTGCTAGACAATTAAGTCACTGCCCACAGACGTTCCTATATCCTGAACAACTGGGTCAGTTCTTAGTGGTGTATTGTCAATGTGGTAGTTCACTGGAGTAGATGACTTCTGAAAGAATATGCTAATACATTTTTTTGGCATATAATTTAAGTTCGCAATTTTAGTACCTGTTATTTATTTGGGACAAACCTTGAAGTATGACTAAGTCATTTTGGGATTCAATGACTCCTCCTACCTTGCAGGCATACCTCTCAACTGTGTAGATTTTTGCAGAATGTCCAGATTTTTACCTCATATTTTTGGTCTGTTTTTTCATAAAATTGTGTTTTTTCTGGCAAATTAGTGGCAAATCAGTAAGGATTTAAGTTAGAAAATAATGACAGACATTTTAGTTACAGACTTCATATCCTTCAGAAAATTCATGCTAATGCAAAACCTTTTATTCTACCAACTTTCTAATTTTGTAAGAGCAGTATTTAAAAATTGTTCCTATTTTTGGTCCTATATCCCACTTTTATTTATGGCTTTGTCCATATTTCTTGCTCTAAGAGATTGAAAGGTATGCAGGCAATCATCTGCACACATACTCATTTACAACCCTTTGGTAAATGCTTTTACTTCAGAGAGAGTGATACCTAACAGGAGAGGTGCTAGCAAAGAAACCTTGGGGACTTCACTGGTGACCTGTCTCTATGAAGGTAACTTCCCCTATTTTGATTTCCTGTACCCTATCTGTGAGCTAGTTGGCAATCCATCAGGTGACATAGGAGGCTGTGTCAAAAACTTTGGTGAGATGAAGGTATGTGGCGTGTGCTATTTTTCCTTCATCCATTGATTTTATGACCTTTTCCAAAAAAGTACACCAGAATGAGTTAGCATGATCTGATGATGAATCCAAACTGAAATGGGTGCAGTGCTTGAAGGTTCCCTCTGTTCTTTTTGATTAGTTCCATGAGAAGTGTTTCCATGGCTTTGCATTTTAGGCTAGTCAGACTTGTAGGTCTGTAATTGCCTGGATTTGTAGAAGGTCTGTCCTTTGCAGGCAAATGATTGTAGTTGTTCTGCATTCACTTGGTACAAAACCTACATAGAGGCTGAAGTTGAGCAGTGTTATGGGAGTGGCTAAATCATGCTTAATGCTATTTGAAATGCATCCAGGGATAATGTTAGGACCCATGTATGCAGTACTTTTAGCTTTTAGTAACACTTTTAGGATGTGGTCTTGAGTGATAGTGGGAGATGAACTAGTTTCAGATATATCTTGATGGATAGCTGGAGGGCGAGAGAGGGTAGCGCTATTGCTTTCGAAAAACAACATTACCTACTGTCCAACCATCCCCCTCCTGGACCTATGCAGTCTCAGTATAGATAACTTTGCACACAATAAGCTCAGTGCATGCTGCATTGTGCTTTTGAGATGATGAACATAACTAAAAAATGGCCTTATGATTGTCTTTGGCTCGAGTAGGTATGTTAGCCTCATACTTCGCTTTTTTTTATTTTACTAAGCTCCTTAGTTGGTTGTTCATTTTAGTGATGAGAGCTCTAGCATTCTGGGAACCATTCTTACTTTTGATCAAAATTTTCTTTTATTATAAAGCTTGTCGATATTATGGTCCCACCATATGGTTTTGTTTCTGAGGTTTGCCCTGCATTTGTTCCTCCTACACGATACAGCTACATCTATGTAGCTGCTTACATGTTGGTATAATGTAAGGGTTCTCTGGGTCCAGTTTTATTTCAAAGGAGACCGCTTTATAGTCAGACCTAGCAAGTGACAAAGATATGTAAAGCATTGTGCAAGATGCTCCCATATTAGTAAGGACAAGATCCAAGATGTTATTCCCCCTAGTAGGTACTCTGACTAATTGTTTCAGGGTGCTTATATTGACAAAGTCAGGAATCTGTGCTTGTGCATTAGTGGTAGAGTAGATTTCCCAGTCTAAACACATATATATATATATATATATATATATATATATATATATATATATATATATATATATATATATACATGGATCTACTTCACATGACAGAAAACTCATTTGACAGAATTACATTTGACCAAGACCAAAATACCTAATTTTCAAAATACTGAAAATTCATGTCACTGAATCTCATTTCAGTGAAAGCTTACAATGCTTTATTTCAAAATACTAAATTTTAAACCATAGACATGCACACTTAGAACAACAACTAACTCTTTCCAGGACTTAAAGACTACTTACTTATCCTCTTAACAGAAACCGGATAATATAAAACCAAACTAGGTGCTTGGGCTATCGACCCTAGGGCCTGTAAAAGCCTAGCCATAAAAATTCCCTGGCTAGTTCTTCACACAGTATTTACTTCCTTGGACCCCTGTGTAGCAGGGTGACTGCCAAATGAGTTTTCTGTCATGTGACTTATACCCCCCACACACACACAAACACACACACACACACACATATATATATATATATATATATATATATATATATATATATATATATATATATATATATATATATAGTTCACTATCATGTACTGGATTGGGCACACAGGTGGTTCAGTCCACCTGCACAATTCCTGCATTGCAAATGTTGTAATGTTGGAAAACAACATTACTGATTGTCCAGACTTGTCCCTCTTCTGGACATGATTTCACTGTTTATTATGGGACAGATTAATGTAATTTTGGATTTACTTGTATGTACATATATATGCCTGTACATACTAATTTACTGATGGGCATTATGCATATATGTGGCAACATGCTTGTTTTAATTTGTGATTTTTATTTCTTGAATTGATTCAGTTGCACTTAGGAAGCATGCACTGCAAGATTGCCATATACATATATTTGATTCTATGTTAGTCCCTGTTCATATGCTAACACAAATAGCGTATTTGTGTGCATCAACTATTCATTGGTTATTAACACTTTTATACAACCAATGAAGACAGTTTAACATCTAAATTCAGACTGGTCCATGCCTTTATAGTAGAACCAATAATTTGGAAGTGTTTTGTATGCTTTTTATTGGCTATTCAATTTTTTTATTGACCAATGAAGAAGGAATAGTCTTTTTAGCATGTAAATATCAAGACTGGATACAGTTTTCTGATCAACCAATAGAATTTTAGAAGAACTCTGATCTATTTACATCATATATGTGATTGGTTCATGTTTTCATATTAGACCCAATGACTTGGAAGTGTCTGAATGTTTATTATTAGCCACATGTCTTTACAATGACCAGTGAAGAAAGAAAAGCCTTTTTAGCATGTAAATGTTGACTGGATGCAGTTTTCTATTCAACCAATAGAGAGTTACAAAAACTATGACTTATTTGCATCTCATATTTGATTGGTTTATGCTTTTATATTAGAATCAATGACTTGGAAGTGCATGCATGCTTTTTATTGGCCATTCGATTCTATAGTGACCAATGAAGAAGGAATAGCCTTTTTAGTATGCAAAAGTCATGATTGGATGTAGATTTTTTGATCCAACCAATAGAGTTTTAGAAAAAAATATGACTTATTTAAATCTTTTATTTGATTGGTTAAGAAACACTTTTTAAGAGAACATGAACTCTTGAAGTTTTAAGACTTGAAAATGGGCTTATACACAAAGACATTCATCTTTTTATTTGTGTAATAGTAATTTATTTTCCTTTATTAAAGTATTTGTTTTATGCCTATCACTGTGGTGGTTTTGGTACTTTGTTTCCATGTGTTTTATATATATATATATATATATATATATATATATATATATATATGTATATGTGTGTGTGTGTGTGTGTATATATATATATATATATATATATATATATATATATATATATATATAGACTCTCACACACACACACACACACACATACACACACACACACAAACACGCACACATGCACACATGCACACACATATATATAGCTGGTTTATTATCATGTTATCATGTACTGGACTCGACACATATGTGGTTCAGTCCACCTGCACAATTCCTGCATTGCGAATGTTGCAATATCAAAAAACAACATTATTAATTGTCCAACCTTGCCCACTTTCTGGACCCATGGTAAGGCTTATTCCTGTATCCCAAGTGGTATGGAGTTTCAAGGTTTGGCATTTGTGTTGGGTATACCAGTATTCGGTATTCCGACTGTTCCTGAATGGGTTCAAGCATTGGAGGACTCAATCACCTGTGTGTTGAGTACACGCTAGTAAGCCCAAATACATACACACACACACACACACACACACACACACACACACACACACACATATATATATATATATATATATATATATATATATATATATATATATTGCATGTAGGACTATGTGTGTGTGTGTGTGTGTGTGTGTGTGTATATATATATATATATATATATATATATATATATATAGCAGCTATGACTGTGTGTGTGTGTGTGTGTGTGTGTGTGTGTGTGTGTGTGTGTGTGTGCGTGTATGTATATATATATATATATATATATATATATATATATATATATAGAGAGAGAGAGAGAGAGAGATGCAAGTCTGTAGTAATATTTTTACTCTTCTTTGTATATGCCATGTTGAGTTCTCTGGTAGAAATTCTATTATTTGCTATATAGTTTTATATTTTCCTTGGTCCCTTCTAAAAATGCATTTTGCCCCTTAGGGCCAAGGTGTTCCATAAAGTGAAAAAAAAATAAGTAACATAAAATAAATAATACTTAATAATTTTCTGTATGTTATCACATAAATGAATATATGACAAATTTAAGCTTTATAAGTCACAAATATTTATGACTCAGAGCAGAAGATGACTGACAAGGTAAAATAGCTTCACTAAAGCCAAGCATGCCAACTTAAAGATTTGTGTGAGCAATGGTCCATTATTGTTTGTACTGTTTAATAGAATATAGTCATTTAGAATGTGAAAAAGCAGTATATCTTTCGAAGAGGATGATTCACATTCCTTGGACTATTCAACTAATTAGTCATCCAGAAATATCCCTGGAGATTCTGTCCAAAATAATCATTGTAAGCAGACACTCACTGATCCTGAAAGCATGTCCATCCAGGGTAACTCAAGAGGATAAAGACCCTCACCAATTTAATTGGAAGTTATACCCCCAGCAAGCTGAGGCAGGAATTTTGTTAGCAGCTAAATTAGTCCAATCTCAGTAGATATAGCAGACCCATACCCGCATCTCCAAACAGTAGAAAGAAAAAAAAAGCACAGACTGACATCCGCCAGCATTAGCTAACTGCAATTTTCATTGCCAAATCTCACACATATTTTGTCATAGCACATGTTCTTCCAAATGATCATAAGCAAACATGGAAATCTTAGCAAGCAGCAGACAAAAATAATAAAAGTGGTAAAACCACATTGTGTCCATTGCTTACCATGTGTTATCATCTTGGGCATATATAAAGCAAGGGATCCATTTTTGTGTGTGCAGTCCCACCATGGTTTCTGCACATTGACATTTTGTGCGGTCCTATATTTTTTAATATGCCATGTCTTTTATGGGAACATGTCTTTGCTCTAATTTTATGACTGTTGCATATTACGCCTTCAAAGTCTAAGCATCAAAATGTTATCGATATGAATCAACCAGTGTTCATAACTGACACAGAAAAGGCTATGTGCAGGTAGGTTTGAGACTTGTAGATGCTATTAGAGTTGTATATTAAAATTCAGCTGTAATTTTATGCACCGATCCAAATGCCAAACTTAATTTGCATTATGCTAATGTGTTTTACTGCCAAGTAGAAATAATCCTTTTGTGATGTTGTATATCTCCATGGTTGTACAACCATGAAGTTAGTATATCCAAGTAAGAGAGGTGTCGGAGAGAGGCCCCCACCATACCTCTCAACCTCTAAGATGAAGAAATCTGGGCAAAGCCATATAAAATGAGGGGGACAAAAGCCCAAAAATAGGGACAATTTGTAAATATTGCTTTTACAAATACAGAAAGTAGATATAATAACAGATTTTGCATTAGCATGAATTTTCTGAAGAGTATGAGACCTGTAACTCAAACATCTGTCATTATTTTCTGACTTCAATCCTCAATGATTTGCTAGTGATTTGCCAGAAAAATTTATGAGGAGCAGACCAAACATAGGAGGCAAAAATCTGGACATTCTTTGAAAATCTGTAGAGTTGAGAGTTATGGCTCCCACCCCATATGGAGGATGCAAAGTATCTCACATCCATGCATAAAAACTTGAAATGTGTGTACTTATTGTCATACTCAATGTGTGCATGATCAGAATGCTGGCTTTTTGATTGCAAGGGCTTACAGTGTTGTAGAATTGACACCTCACATTTTTAAAGTTAGCAGTCAACATAGGAGATGAATTCTCTTTGGGTCTATATCAGATGATCGAAAGCTTACAAGTCCGAAGCTCACAACTTCGAACTGCAAACCTCAAAAGCTGACAACATCGAACATACAAAAAAAAATACTAACTACCCAAAAAAAAATGCTCTATGCAGGGGGGCAAGACCCCTGCACCCCCACACCCCCCGCTACTTTAATATACCAACTCTGAGTTTGCACTATAGTGCAGTAAAGGGAAATCTTCCCTTCCAGCACTCTAGGCGATCTCCGTTCTGCTGTCCGATGTTGTCAGCTTTCGGGGCTTGAAGTTCGAAGTTGTGAGCTTCGGACTTATCAGCCTTCGATGTTCCAATATAAACCCATGCTCTTTTACTGATTCTGCTTTGTCAGATGTTTTCTTCCATTTTTTGATATTCAGACTAAAAGGGTCATTTATTTCTTTGATTGCATAACTAATAACATATTATTGGCCTTCTGTTAGACAGCATTGAGGATGGAAATTCAGTGTGGGTTATAGGCGCCAGCAGTAATATCAAATTAAGTCTTTGAAAATAGAGGAATTTCATGAACTGCTTATCACTGGATATTAATTATTCATTCTTTCCTTGGATATAAAAGGTTTAATAAAAGTAGCATTAAATGATACTTTGTCATTACACTATCAAAGTGCATGGGTCAACTTTACTTGCTCGAAACACAAAAAACCCGAATCCGAATAGCGTGACACGTAAGAAGCGAAATGGGAATACGTCGAACGAATGAAACCGCAAAAGTGGAAATATCGAATTTGCATAGTTGGCCCATCTGCGGTATAGCTCCCTAAGGTAAGTGTGCAATAGTTACGGACCTTAGGGTTAGGGAGGGGTTAAGGTAAGTGCATAGGTAGGTAGTGTATGTAAGATTTTGTGTAGGTAATGTATGTAAGGTTTAGTGTAGGGTTTTGTTAAGTGTATGTGTTTGGAATATTTAGTTTGTTTGGGTTTAGCTCCGTAGTGGAAGTCTACGGTAGTTACAGACCTTAGGATTAGGGAGGGGTTAAGGATAGTGTATAGATAGTTGGGTATGTGGGGTTAGTGTAGGGTTAGCAGTAGGGTTTTGGTGCTTTAATTTAGGGTTAGAAGTAGGGTTTTGGTTAGTGTATGTATGTGTTTTTTTATTGTGTTTGGGTAGCTAGTGTGTTGCAGATGGTGGGTTGGATGACTATGATGGTTTGTGGTTTTAAATTTCGTGCTTTAGTACATTCGAGACGTATTCATGGTTCGCTCTTTGTGTGTTGCGCTATTCAGATTCAGGTTTTACATGTTTCGAGCGAATAAAGTAGACCCAAAGTGCATGAGAAATCATCAGGTCAGCACATCTGGGTGTATGGCTGGGACTGTGTGTAAAAAGTGTTCATGTGTGTGTGTGCATTTGTACGTGTATGAGTATGCACACACATGTGTATCTGTCACTTGTGAATGTGTAAGACAGAGGGTGTGTGGAATTTTAGAAGATGACTGTTGAAAAAATGTGGTGGGCCATTTGAAAAATGTAGTAAAGGGATGCCGTGTGCATAATACAAAAGGTTACAAAAAGACATAAAATAACATTGCATGCTGTACTGATAGACACCTTGTTTGAATGATAAAGGAATTAGTGTATTGTGGACTGAACATGTGAAATGTTTGCAACACCTATGTAATTTAGTATGAGATGTTTTCAAAACAAGAATGGTACATGTGTCACCTAATTAGGGTGGCGGGAGTATTCAATTAATTAAGGTAGAGTATAAAATGTTGTTATGTAAACCAGAAACTGATAAACATTCTTGTTACAAAAATGAATTATATGAAATTAAAAATATTATTTATATGCACAGATGTAAAATTCGTTCAGTACAGCATAAAGACAGCACACATGCCATAATGTAGTTCAAACAGAGGTATAGTTTCACAGTTCTACTGAAATCAGTATTGAGAAATTACTTCATACAAATAATTGAAAGGTGTAACCAACCACAAAGGAGTCTAAAGTGTCATTGCCCTCAGCATTCAGATTCTTTCTGACTCTGTTCTCATACTGGATGATGTTGCTGTGGTGAAAAGAAATAGTTTATTTACTCATGAGTTAAAATGTGGGGCATTTCCGTCCTCATCATTTGATGTTTGTTATCACTCTGGCATTCAAAATGTATTTAGTAATGTCACAGTGACCTGTCTCTGCTCAGTTATTTGCAGAAATATTAAGAAATGAGTTTACATTGTTTTGCACACTCTTATTTATAAGGTCTTATTGCACTTGGATTATATTTTTCTCCTATTCACTCTGGTCATATCCAGTCTTTAACACTTTATAAAGCAGTAAGGACTTTGTATGAATTTTCATATTCCAAACAGAAAAATAAATATGTTTTGTCACAAAAAGTAGTCAGATTAACATGTTAGTCTGGTGGAAAATGTATAGAACACAGATGTCACACACATGATCAATTTGGTTGAAACGAGATAACACATTTAATTTTCCTCTTAGAAAGAAGACATTTCACATTCCGATTTAAGTTATTATTGAAGCAGTAATTAATGTTAAATTGTAGACCATTTGGGTTATCTACAGTCCAAATGGTGTAACTAGGAAGGCAAAGCCTGAATAAATATCAGCAGTAAAACTGTATATGTTGACTGGTATGGTGCCACTGTAAAAAGCCACATAGTGTTTGTTCTCCACCTGCTATGCCAGGTTTCTAAGTGTTAAAATGTGGTTTTCATTTCTAATAAAGCAAGCAAAGAAGAAAGAAGTATTTAGGATCTCAGAATTCATTTCTTGAACAGGGAAAAAGCTGCTGGTTAAGAAGCTGGAAGGAAAATTGTTCACCAAGAAGTCGCAAGTAAGGACAACTAAAGTGTGATGGCAGAATGGAGGCAGTTCCCTGATTGGATGCAAGATGTGGGGGTCTTGAGTGAAAAGATATTCTGTACTCTGAAGTTCTAAATGTTTATGGATTATATGAAAAAAAATGTAAAAAGAATATATGAAGTGGAAATGATATGTAAAATCATTCTAATGAGATAGTAGCACTGAAGATTGGAGGAAAAAGATCTGCAAGAGAGGTTGGAGGAGTCAGAAGTTGAAAAGGGGAGGTAGAAGAAAAGTTACAAGAAACAGAAGACCGAGGAAGGAGGGGAAAAAACTTCAATTTACCAATATACCGGAGGGAATAGAAGGAAAGGTCTGTAAGATGGTCATTACTGAACTGTTATGTAACTGGACCGGGCTGTCTAAGGAAGAAATACTGCTAGAGTGGGCAGATTGTGTGTGTGCTCCAGCAAAGACTGGTCAGTGATTTCCTAGGGCATATTGTTATCAAAGTTCAATATTTTTAATTGAAAGATTAGCTATTAAGTTTGCTATGAAAAAAAGAGGGTGCAAGGCTAAAGAGAAATCAATTTCACTACCTATTTTAAAATATGCAGGCAGCTAATTATATGCTTTAAGCTGACTCCCTAGCTATATTGAGATTTTTTTCTCCTATATGGAGTGAAATCTTTTGTTGATCCTGATGTGCTATCCAAAAAGTTGGAGAAATGGAAGCAATTCCAGGAACATTCAACTCAAAGAACAAGGAGGAAACATTAATTCAGACAGAGGCAAGAAGCTGGAAGAAAGGTAGCCTTTAAAACCATTACACAGTTTTTAAAAGAAAAAATGGAAAGAGGCAAAAATGAGCAGAATGGTTCAAGAAGACTAAGGTAGAATTATTAGAGAAATGGAGAGCATGAAAGTGTGGATGAAGAAAATGAAGCTACAGAAGGGCAAAGTTAGACGTTGGTTTCAACAGTGGTATTATACTGTACAAAGCTTGCGTAAGAGAAAATGTGGATTATTATTTCTTTCTGAGCTTCATCAGACATCTAAAGTAAAAGCATGAAGAACATTAGCCTGGACTCTTGGAAATACAAAAACAAAATTGATTGAATGTCTAAGGAGGCGTGGGTTGAGCTAAGAAAGAGCTTTTAGCTTTGTTTGGCACTGTATAAAACCTCAGTCCTCCCTAAGGGACTGTTGGACTTTTAACTCTTTTGAGTATTTGTATTTCAAACTTCATTTGCTTTTCACACTCTGATCTTCAGAGTCTGGCTCAGTAAGGAAGAAGAAAAGGAATTATACCATTGGGTAACCATTGTGTGGCTGTAGTTACATGGGACAACTAGAGAGGATTGTAGGTTCATAGATTAGTACTAAGCTAACTTCCCTTGCAAGCCATTTTAAGCCTAGCCAATTATCCCTTGTGAGACTCAAACTCTGCACCTTGTGTTTGTAAGGCAAACACCTTAACCATTAGGCCACCCTCCCCCAGAATGTGTACTAAAGTGAGGGGAGGAGTTATTTCTTGGGAATGTGTCTGAAGATTATAACAGGGAGAAATACTATTATAAAAAAAAATAATAAGATCATATTAAAAAGGTAATATGGAAACATATACTATTTGAATACTCTGTGGTGTGAAGTTGTCATTGAAAATGTTCACTGTGCCTCTAGAAGGGAAGGAGAGGAGATTTAAAGAGAGACTTGCATTACAAGTCATATGCCATGCCAATGCATAGTTCAGCCTGAACATTTATAAAATGGGGGCTTGGGAAAGCAGAGATTGACCAGTCAACATTCACACTCTATTGTCAATATGCTGCTTGTTTTGCAACTACAAAATCTGTGACCAGTCTGTTTGGGATTTAGTCACTGGTACATTTTAAAACTCCTCAAAATGAGAGGTAAAAAAATTTAGAAGAGATTACAAAAATCAGTAGAGGGAAGGAATATACATGAAGTGAGAGTAAGAAATGTTATATCTGTTAACTGGGTAGATTTAATGCATTTGGAAAAGTGAAATAAACAATGTGCAAAGCACTGATAATGCTAATGCAATAGAAGAGCACTAGCATGGATTAGATGCTCAAAATAAATACAAAAGAAAGGATGGAGGGATGTGAAGGTTTGTGTATAGTTGTGTATGTGGGTTTTGGGTATTCAATCTTATTTTCCGTTTTGTTGTGGTTCTACTTGATGCTGAAAATAATTCAACCCAACATCTTGAAACAAGAAACAATTGCAGAGGGTATCTATTAGGAAAACAGAAAAGTAGAAAGAAATTGAAAATATGCTTCAACAATAGGTAAGACAAGAAGTTGAAGGTATATTACAAGTTGAGGATGATTAAAATACTTAAATGGAATATGAATGGCCAAGTAGCTGACAAAGAAAAATGTAGGGTTTTGAAATATATACAAAGGGATATGGAAGAAGTAGTAATGTTGCAAGAAATGCATCTTAACCAAAAGGAAAATTAGAGTTTAATGCAGAGGCAATAGAAGTGAGAAAGATAGGGGTAATTAATAAGAGAGAATTACACTTAGAAGTAGAGAACAGCAACATTTATAATGCGGGTATGTGAGTTTTATTTAGAGGTAACTGAAGAACAAAAAAGGATTACTCTGCAATGGTTATGTTCCATCAAGAATGACAAAAGAAGGCATGAAATCTATCTTTAATGAAGTAGTGAACTTTCAGGAGGGCATGTTATTAATTGGTGGTTATTGGAATTCACTGACAAGCAGAGCAGATATTATTTGTGGTCATACAGCAGGAAGAGTAACCACTGAAGGTCAGTATTTAAAACAGAAATGTCATTGGTATGGCTGGGAAGATACAGTAAGTAAATAGGGGAAAATGAGGCGGCATCTTCATTTTGTGCAAAAGATTTGGAGAGTGGTCCAGAGCAGATAGGTTCTACATCTCAGGTGAAATTGAATATTTAGTTAGTTGTGTATACTTATCTGAGGTGATCATGCCCCTCTGGAGTGCATAGTAGAAATGCCATGCAGAATATTAATAAAGAGACATTGGAAGGAGGAAGGTGGTTGGTGGAATCATAAATAAAAGCAATACAAACTTCATTTACAATTGGACACATAGCAAGGAGTGGGACATAGTTAAAGATAAAGTGAAGATATACTTGGAAAAACAATAGAATAGGGAATGAGTGAAGAGACTCCAAATTCCGAGACATTGTATAAGTAGAATTGTTAAGTTACAACTGGAAAGAAATTGCTTGAAAAATGTGGAACAAAGGGCAATGAAGGAGTTAAAAAAGAAAATAGAAAGATATTTTAAAGAAGCAAAACAGTCATCAAGTAAACATTTTGTGTTCATACTCCCAAGCTGCAGAAAATATTATCCAGTTGGTTAAGACAACAAAAAGTTGAAATATATTGAAAATTAGAGATCTTGGAATGGGAAGTTTAGTAGGAGACCCTGATTTAATAAACAATGTATTAAAACAGCATGTATAGGGAACAAAGGCAAGAATATAGTTTGGATAAAGGCATTGAAGTTTATCTAGACAAATTTAACTTAAAAAAAAAACTGACTACAGAGGAAAAATCATTTTTTGCAGCTCTACTAGACAAGAAATACAAGAAAAAATAAAAGCCCAAGACGAAGAAAGTCACCGGTGTGGGATGGACTACCAGTAGAAGTATGGTGACAAGAAAGTCAAGACTTAACTGAAAGTAGTTCTGTATTATTTAATGTGATTCTAGAGAGGAGGTAATGGCAGTTTAGCAAAAAGAAGGAAATGATCTTACCAAACCAGGCTGACACAGACCTATTGTAGTGCTAAACCATGATTATAAAGCATTTACTTCTATATTAGCAAACAGGATTGTATGGATGCCTCCCAGGATAATTAACTGGAATTATCTGGGATCAGTGAGGCTTTATAAAAGGAAGAAAAGCATTTGATAATATTTATTGGTAAATATAAGGCACCAACCAAGTACAACAGCCAAAATGATGATAGCACTGGACAAAGAGAAAACTTTTGATAAAAAACACTGGACTTATTTATATAAAGTATGCACGGCTTTTGATTTTTTGCAGCATTTAATACTGCTACTTAAGGCAACTTATAAAGGAACCATTGCTAGAATAAAAGTCATTGGTAAGGTCATGCAGAAATTCCAAATAGTGTGTAGAATGAAATGTGTGCTCGTAACCCCCACCCCCACCCCCCGCCATTACTTGCTCTACACCTTGAACCTGTAGCAGAATAATTAAGGGGGTGGCAAATAAAGAGCAAAAATACAACCTAGCTATGTGTACAGATGATGTTAATTTATTTTGACTGACTCTTCACAAAGATTTCTCTCTCTCTTATTTAAAGCATTGTGGCAGTTTGGAGCAATTGCTGGATATAAGATAAATGAAAATAAAACAAAAGCTATTTTGTTAACTATGTCCCCTCACATGAGTTGTGACAGGATCATCCAAGTTTGTTGGGTAGCTATCAAATAAAATATCTAGGTATTTGTATAACAGCACATTCAAAGGATTAGCCTGGGGAAACATGGAACAAAATAATAGAAAAGGTAAAGAAAATGATAAAGACATGGATATTGTTCAAATAGTGCAAGCCATTAAGATGTTTGTATTACCACTTTTACTCTACTTTGCCCAAACATTTAGATGTCGCCCAGAAGACAAGAAGTGGAAGTTTCTAGTTAGCATTATCTCTAATTACTTTTGGGGTGGGTAGAAACCAAGAGTTACGTGGGGAATTTTGACAAGATCTCAAGGTCTTTGTGTATGTGTGGGGAGGAGATGCCTAATTTCGTTGAGTACTATGACAGAATGAAAATTAAGCTGTGTTAATATTTACATGATGATATTTATTTTTCCGACTGGAAGGAAATGATATTATCTGAGGAGGTTAAAAACAGTAAAAAGTAGGAATATGGGCAAGAATAGGAGAGGGACTTGGCAGGGAAAACTGCAAAGTGCAATTGTATGAAAAAGCAAAAAGGAAATTATGTAATTTGTTGGACTTTGAATTAAAGCCCATAAGGAAGGAGAAGCCAACCTTCAGGGTAGACACAACTGTTATAAGGTATTGGGTGGCCAGAGAAAATGAAATATTCTATTGGGAACAGCTACTGAAATGAGAATGAAGAATAGCGTGGTGAAATTAGTGAATTATATGGAATACAGAAGATCAAATGGAATCAGTATACCAATCTCTTTAAACTTTTGAAAGTTATGATAAGGAAACATTAAATAATGAAGCAAGTAAACCTTCTCATCAAAGCAAGGACAGAACACAATAAAAGCAGAACTATAGGTAGGATGTATAAGGCCTTATTACAACATGATAAAGAGAAGTTTAAAAGATCTGTAATAAGTAGATGAGAAAGGATGTTGATTAAGAGGGTATAATGATTATTGGCAGAAGATTTATGAGGTTCTAAGAAAAGTGACAATAGTCAAGAAATTTCAAGTATTTGGGTGGAAATGCTTGCACAAATATTTTTATACCCCAAGTAGGCAAAGTAAAATATTCCTAGATGCAAATTGGAAACATATTTTTGAGGATGTAGTAAACTCGAAAAATGTCATTCAGACTTAAGTCAGTTGGTGAAATGAGTACTGGGAAGCACATGGCAAAGGAATGAAGGATTAACTAAAATAAACTGTTATGGCACCTCCTCTTTTCAGAGTTCTTAAAAGATAATTCACAACAAACATTTTTAGAGATCAAATGATAATTTGACTAATTTACAACATGAGTTCCAGCTTAGGTATGATATGAATAAAAAACATCCTCATTATTATCAGGTTCTACACATATACCAGATGACTGTTGTTTTGCTCATAGGCAAAAACTAAACTTGACAGGCCATTTGAGCCTAGCCAATAACTCATATTTGAGATTCTCCCCCTGTATCCAGAAGGACAACACAGGGTACACCTGACAGAATTTATAGCTGTGCATCTCACTACTGAGGTTTATTTTAATAGTGGCAAGGACAAAAGACAAAGACGCTACTTTCTTTGAAATGTAGTAGAAGTTTGTTTGGGAGGTGGAGTATGGATTAGGAAATTACTCTTGAGCCAAATTGTCTTATCAATTTGCTGAGGGCAATTTACATTGTTTATGTGGATATTTGAAAAACCCTTTGTTTTTCAAAGGCTTTAGAGATCAAGGAGGTTAGGATCTTTCATAACACAAAGTACTATACACAAGCCACTATTGTAGAGACAGAATGCAAGGAGAAGGCTGCCAATCTAATACAATTACTCTAGGTCTTGAGGCCATTAATCTGTTTTTCAGGAGTCTCTGAGTATTCTTTAGCTGAGTGATATATTTTAGACAAGTATGTGACAAATGGGCATTATATTGAATAACAGGTCCAATGTGATAAGTACAGAATACGTAAGACTTCTTGGATCTAAAGATAATGCTTCCATATCATCAAGAGCACAAGACTGATGATTGACATCCCAAGTGCCTATAAGCTGAATTATTTGTTACTTATCTGAAAAAGTGATATGACAAAATTTAAATGGGTTTAGTCAGGTCTCTGCAGACATGCCAGGGAGGTCTCCACATGTTTCAGTAGTAAAGTACCACAGTTCTATCATTTACAATTCTATGATTTATATTAATAAACTGCTGAATGCTTGTATGCAAATGAAGTATCATGTTTATACCCTGAATGATTATTTTAGTTAGTTTGTATGAATAATATGAACATACATTTTAATTATATATAGATTTTAAAAAGAAAATTCTCATTTTTGTGTTTATAAAGCAAATCCTCTCTGTAGTATACATTGTCTTTAATAAATACAGTGGAAGTCAAACAAGTATATAATTACTAAAGCCAGCTCAACTGGCAATGCAGAACCAAGCTCTGAGTATGAACTTAGTAACCCATGTTTGATTAGCAGCTTGGACATCTGTTGGAGCCAGTGAGGGGAGAGGAATGACAAGGTTTACACCTGCTCGCCTATCTTTAGGGAGACCTGCTACCTGAAATGGGGAACTAGAACTTGGTCATATTATATGTGGAGTGGGGGTGGGGGCAATTGCATAGTCCATTGCATGACCCTTCTTACAATACAAAGTGTGCAGTGGGGATAGAGACTAGCACAGGCTCAAGCCTGCCTCTACAACCAATAATGGTGGCTTCCATGCTCACTCACTACCTATGGGAGCCCCAGCATTGCCAGTTTGGAGGAGCTTGGTGACCCCAGATTAGAAAGGTTAAAGCCAGGTGAGCTCCATATAAGTGCCTGCAGATTTGAGTGAGCTGTGGTGCAGAAGAGCCATACTGCAGCAGTATCTGGATGATATGGGCTAGTGCCAGCATAGCCTGATGGAGTTCTGTAAAAGAATGATATGTCCTTTGTATATCAAACTGATTTATCCAAGATACTTGCATCACAAATGTATTAGAACTGTATGGCATTTGAATATCAAACTGATTTGTACAGATACTTATGTTACAAATGTATTAGAACTGTATGGCATTTGAAAATTAAAATGTGTTTGTAAAGTTGCTAGTGTTAAAATATATATCAATTGTATGTAATGCTGGACAGAGAAAGAATTTACATGTGAGAATGTATGTATATATGTTAGAAAAGGACACTGGAAGAGAAGGGGTTAAACATCTAGCTTACTTCTTACTTTAAGAAAAATACTATTTGTGCCATTTGTTGGACCATGGATGTGCTTATCTCACAGCTCTGAACAGCACCAGAGATGGCATTTCTGGATGAAGCTTTTGTTCATTAGCTAAGTAAGAAGAGGGGAAGCCAAGGCACTGCCATGAACATTAGCAAAACTTTAGATATGCATCTTATTACGTCTATGATAACATCCTGTCTCTAGCTTCAGAGGGGAATAGTGTGAGAACCTAGAGTCAGGTGACCAGATGAAGTCATTCTGCCAGCCATCTGGAAATTTTAGATATTGAGTATTATGTCTTTGGTCTGACAACAAGAAGGACCATGCACCACACCATCTGCCTTGCTCTATTAAGTAAGTAGGAAATAGTAATTCTCCTTGATTCAGTCAGGAAAATATGGTGTAGCTTAGTTTAGATGTTGTTTTTCTTTATTTATCTGAGTCTGTCCATCAATGTTATTTTCAATATGTCCTCTGATTTGAACTCTGTGTTTTACTGTAAATATATATTCAGTATTTTCATGTTGTTTTATTATTTATTATTAAATCTATTTAAAACTTTTATTGTGGCTGGTCCATGTAGAAAGTATTTAACCTTTGAGAGTGCTTATATTTATTTGGTGACACTGTGTGGGCCACTCAAGAAGGCCTAGCTGGCTTTGTCAACTACTACATTTATTTTAGTATTAATGTTACACAGTATAATGATATTAGCTGATTGTGGACTGTCTGGTGGCAGTCATAACTACCTTATACTGTAGGCAGAAGGGAGCACAGCAGGTAAATGTGTGCCAGCCTTTCCCAGGTGTGTGTGTGTGTGTGTGTGTGTGTGTGTGTGTGTGTGTGTGTGTGTGTGTGTGTAAGATTATATTTTTGTGAATTTGTGGATTAGAATTTGTCACAGCATTCATCAGTTTCAGTATACGACCTAGTTAATGTATGTTTGCTGAAACCTGATTGTTAGATTTATGTACAGCCTAAAATATGAAACACATAATACCTTACAAGGTGGGCAGTGCAGCCTAACTCCACAATGCTCTTTGGTGTTTTGAAGCATGAAATACTTGGCAGAGGGATTTTCTGTCCACAAGAAGGTCCATTATTCACAAATATTGACAGTATTTGGAGTATTCACAAGTATTCACAGTATTTGGAGTGTTTACAAGTATATCAGAGTGTGAACCACATGCCATTTGGTTGTGCTTTTGTTGTTTGTTTATGCATTTATTATTTTTTTAATTTGTAAGTGAAATATGACAGAAGGCATTTCAAATTATAACAACAAGCAAAGTAATTGTCAATAATGTAAGAAACATGAAAGTTATAAATACAATAACAAAGAGACAACAGGCATTTATCAACAACCATGAAGAATAATCTTGCAGCAGGTATGAACCTACTGCAAAAGCTTGTCATAAATACAGTCTATATTGAATAAGGCTAAACAAATAATTAAATAAACTGCTTCTATCATATGAGATACAATGTTAGAATAAAGTGAGCTAAGGATAAATCTAAAAGCTTAAATAATGAACTGATCAGTTAAGAGATTTCATATTCACATCCATATATAACTTATGTTGTTGCTATTACATGAAATTATACACCCAACATACATGGATATCTTTCTCTCTCTCTTTACACATACATACAAATATACAAGTACACACACACACAAACACTCAGCCTCATACTCACCTGATTGTACTCACACTCATTCAGACATTCATTCATTCATACTTCTATACCCCACTAATGCTGTCTTCCAGCTCCCATGCAAACATAAACACACACACACACACACACACACACACACACACACACACACACACACACACACACACACACACACCTCCAAAACTTAGATTAACATTAAACTCCCCAGTACCTACCTCTTTTGCAAAGGCTGAAAACAGACTTTTGATTGTTCACTACAGCAAATTGCATGCATAGCCTTGTCTATCTATACGTAAGCAATAATGCCTGACATTTTGTCTGTTAATGTGTAATTAACTCCTGTCCACCCTGGAAGGGCATTAATTACACATTAACACACATTCTGGAGGGAATTATTGCACTTAGAGAATGGGCTGTCTGTAAACTGTTGTATTTTACTTACTTATTTTTTTTTTAAGTGCTATATTATTTTTATATATATTTTTGATGTAAAATAGTTCCTCCGCCTAATGTTTCAAACTTTCTGTAGTATATGATAAAGGTGTTGGAAGAAACATTTTACATCAAAAATATACCTTCTTTCTGTTAATATTTATTTACACTTGCTAAACAGCAAAAGCACTGTAATGGTGGCCATTAGTTTTTTAGCAGTATGAGCTCCACGGCAGCTTGATATGCTGCTGTGAAGCGGTGGAGTCTTTCTTCAGTGGGCATTATTGTACATTAATACCCTGCTGAAGAGCGTTTGTTTTTCAATCAGGGTGCTGATGTACAGTTTGCCCATTCTCTAAAGGTGTGTAGATACCTTCCTGGAGGTGGTTCCAGGAGAAAGAGAGAGAGCACATGGCTAATTAGAATATACCTCTTCCCGGAACTGCATCATTAACATGTAATGCATGTATTAGAAATGAATGGCGAACTTCCATTATAGTACTGAATTACTGAACATCTCATACTTTTATTAAAAAAGGGAAACAGTAATTGCATCTATTGAACATCCAAAAAGGACCAAAGGCCTACTTTGCTTCGGTTTAAAAGGAAAGTAAGATCAAAGCAAACAAGAAAAGTTGTGAGTTTTCATTTAGTTATTTATTTTGTTTGCCAGGTAAAAAATTGGTAATCTACTATTGACCTATGAGAGAAGCAGTCAACTAATTAAACATCTTAATACAAGAAATCTGAACAAAGCTAAAGATAATGGGGGGATAATGACCAAAGAATAGGGACAGATTTTAAATATTGCTGTTATATACTTATAAATTCACTAGAATAACATGTTTTGTGTTTGTATGCATTTTCTAAAGGATATGATGTCTGAAACGCAAATGTCTGTGTCAGCATTTTGTAACTTTAGTCCTCAATGGTTTACGAGAAAAAATCATAAATTTTATGAGGAACAGACTAAAAATATGACTAAAAAATCTGGATACCCTGTAAAAATCTGGACAGTTGAGAGACATTGTTACAATCAAAAATGGGAACGATCTTAGTCACTTCCTTTGAAAATCAAAAGCATATAGCCTTATCTAACTTGAATTGTTTTACAGACTATACACTGTCCTTGGTTTGGGGCTTACTTCTGAACCTCTTAGCCAAAGAAATAAAGGGGACAAATATCTGAAATCAAGGAGCGGTCTGAAATGCTCTTTATATACTTAGAAAGGTACTAGTATAGCAGATTTTGCATTAGCATCTATTTTCTAAAAGAAATGAATGAGCACTGTCTGAAGTGTCTTGCTGAGCAACTCACTGGCAAATAAAAATAGAAAGAATCAAAGCTCTGTATCCTGTGCACAGGAAGCAGCTCATTAATGACGCAGTGCCTTCGTCCTCTGTGCTAACAGCCTTGTGAGTGTATTATTTATTACATAAAATTGCTTTGTTTTTGGCTCATGATGAGCAAACCTGTTGCTCTTGTTCACTTGTGCAGATTTGGAAAGAACAAGTAAACATATGCACAATCTGTATGACTTCAGAAATGTATTGGGAAAGATTAACTTTACTTTGCCTACTTGTGTTTTCCTGGCCTTTTTGTTATACGTGTGAACATCAGAAAAATGTATTAAAAACTCATTGGGGGTAATTCAATAAACACTACATGCAATGATTATCCATGTAGGAATAGTGTTGCTGCCTGAACACGAAATATGGCTGCCCTGTGATCTAGGAAACAGGGCTGTGGGCTTGCACGAGCGTGTAGACATGGTGCGGACAACAAAGTGATTTTGGAATGCAAGTCACCATATCTGCTCATGAAAACAATGTGAATGAGGTGATTGTGCGATCCAGGAAGCAGAAAGGCATCTGTGTAGGTGCCGTGTCTACAGGGAAAATGTAATGCTGTCACTAACCGTGTACTAGAGAGTAAAAATAAAATAGGGGCTGTGACAACTCAAATAAAAGTATGTATTAAGTGTAGTAGACATGCAAATGCCCAAAACTATGGCTAATGACATTTATACATAATGCAATTAATGAAAATGTAAACCTTTTTTTTATCACAAATGCCATGTTTAAGGAGTGCACAGCAACACCAACATGCTATTTTGAAAAAAAATTTAATTTGTAAAATATGATATTTAAAGCTATATTGACGTTCCCCATTATACTGGCAAAGATGCAGAGTCATACAATGGCAGGTTATAATGGTTGCTAAGAACATAGGCTCTGGTGTAGTGTAGTATCTAGGGTATACGCAATTAGGTGTATGTAAATTAGCTAAGTTTATTGAATAGCAAAATGGGCCACTGTGTCCACAGGTACTAACTGTGTAAGGGCTAGAACCGTGATTGTGTAGGCAGAAGAGGCAGCTAACATGAAAAGGGGGGGGTGTCACGATTTGTGTAAGCACATTGGAGTTCAGTGGCACCTATTTGTGCTCAGCTAAGGACAGCTAAGCAGGGGAGTGTGTCTGAGGCTGTCAAGCTGTGCTAAGCATGCTCCTGTACAGGGGAGGGTCAAATCTGCTGAGCAATGTTTACACTGGAGCCATGGGTTTGCATGACGCGGGGGCTTAGAAGTGGAGGAAATTAAAATAAATAAATAAATAAAAAGAAATAGCCTAGAAAAGCCAATCACCTATAAATGAATAATAAACCCTCTGCCACTCACACTGGCTCATTAAAACCTCTCAGTAATGTAGCTGACAGGTGGAATGTTTCATAGTCAGCCAATCACACAGGCTGTATCTGCAGCACACCTGTAGCATGCAGACACCCTTTGATCTGATTTTTCCCACATACTCTGCACCATTGGAGTACAAACTTGGGAATTTCAACTGACAAAATGATAGGGGCTGCTGCTGCTTTACTACATCTCTATGTGCTACAGGCTGTAGGCAGTGATGAGGATGATGCTGACAACTGGCCCACATTGAGGAGGAAAAGATTGTTCAGGCCCAGGGTATCCTTTCAGGGGCTACATGAGCTGGAGATAGTAAAGTGCTATAGGGTGGACAGGGACATACTACAGCAACTCACTGAGCTTTGCCGCCATCACCTCAGACCCAGAGCCAACAGAGGGGAACCCATCCCAGTGGAAACAAAAGTATGTGTAGCCTTTAAAATACTAGCTACAGGTACTTTCCAAAGACCTACTGGGAACATCACGGGGGGTCTCACAGGTGTCTGCATCCAGGGTATTAAAAATTCCTGGATGTCATGCTAACACATGCCAGTGAGCACATTTATTTCCCCAACACCCTTGAGGAGAGGTCCACCAATATGCATCTCTTCCACCATGTAGCACATTACCCAGAGGTACTGGGTGCTATAGACTGCACTCATGTGCACATCAAAGCACCACCTGGCGATGGGGTAGAGTCTACGTCAACTGCAAGGGGGTATCACTCCTTCAACTGCCAGGTCATGTGCAATGCCCAGGGCATTATCATCAATGTACATCTTGACAGCCCTGGCAGTTATCATGACTCCCACATCTGGCATGCATCACAGCTTTACCAGGCCTTTGTCAGGGGGAACATCCCATCTGGCTATCTAGTGGGAGTTGCTGGCTATACACTGGAACCGTGGATGATGACACCCATCAGAAATGCACACACACCTACTGAAGAATGCCATAATGAGGCACGCACACAAACTAGAAACATTGTAGAGCGTGTGTTTGGGCCGCTCAAGTCACTGTTCCTCTGCTTGACATATCTGGTCAAGCCTTGCAGTACTCTCCAGCCACATGGGCACACATGTTCATAGTATCTGCCGTGCTACACAGTATGATCCTGCAGAAACAGCTGTGGCAGAAACATCACAGGGAAGAGACACACAGCCTCCCCCACTATTGCCAAGGTCCCCACAAGCACAGGGGGACTCAGAGGAGGAATCCCCTGAGCCTGTCCCTGTAGGCAGACATAGGCATACCCAGTATGCCCTGGACTTGGCAAACGGGCAATGCATAGCAGATACACTGACACCCTAGGGATCCAGGGACTGACACTTCACTCCGACTTACACACACAGTAAAAAGGATGCCACACATATCCCGCTACCTGTACCTTACTATGTATAGGCTGTGTACTACGTGCATTTGACAGAGTCAGCCCTGAAGCATTGTTCTCACAACTACTGCAGGCACAAGGTAAGCATCTTAACAAATGAATGGAGTAGTAGACTGTGAAAGCATATCTATGGTATTGGTGCATGTATGCAAGGGAATGGGATGGGCTGCCAGGATAGCAGCAGACAACAGAGAGCTATGTGGACAACAGGAAAAGTCTGCCAAATATTGGCTGCCCCAGAATATGCAGTAGTCCCCAAGGTGGCAAAACTCACTGCATTATATGTTGGGGACTAAGAAACTACAGGGTCATAGGTCACATGCATGGATGTCAATGTTGCTGTCCCATACACATCTCTCAGCCTCTCACAGCAAGTCATCTGTACAAAGCCATAAAGAAATGTGTGACAAAGACCCACAAATAGGGACAGTTATGAAATATTGCTCTTACAAATTAGACAGTGATATTAGAACAAGTCTTGCAGTTGGAATAAGTCTCTGAAGGGTAAGAAATCTGAAACTCAAATGTCTGTCATTACTTTCTAACTTCAGTCTTTAATGATATGCCATTATTTTCCAAGACAGCCACAATACTATGCGAAATTGGCCCACAATATGAAGCAAACATCTGGACAGTCTGTGAAATTTGTAAAATTAAGAGGTATGCCTCCCTCCCCCGAACACACCCGTGTTCCCATAGAAAAATAGAAATGCAGTAACAGTTATGTTTGTATGGTAATAGCAGCAGACCACACATTCCCATGGCTGTCCCAAACAACTTGCTGACTTGTTTCATGTCCACAATATGTAGGGGTCAATGTGCTATGTGCGTAGTTAATACTGTCAGGAAGTAGATACCACTTACTGTTGGCTGTTGTGGCTTAGTGGTCTAAGTACAGTACTGTGGTTAACAGGGTCCATAGTTTGATTCTGGCCATGCCAGTTATTTTGCATGTCATCTACACCTATGGTAGGAGTTGTACACACTGTCCAGAACTCAATATTTGTTACTGCAGGAAAGTTGTACAACGGAGGGACATGTGGCCACACATATGGACACTACACAGCTTGGAGTAACTTATACAGTGCCTAGTAGAACAGCAGTTTGTGACAAGTCAATTTAGTGCCAGGTTATAAATGGCTGCCATGTAACTGTGTCAGTACTGAGAACAAGTCAGTGGGCACCATCCATACCCCTGAAATAACAGGGTGTCACAGAATGTCCACACATATGTCTCATATATCTGTTCTGCTTGTCATAACATTGCATTTGCCTGCCAACCTATGTGCAAAACAATAAATGTTGATGTGAGAACATCAGTGACAGACAGTTGAGAAGCAGATGTCATACCCATAAGAAAATACAAGCTAATACAAAACCGTTCTACCACCTGTCTACATTTGGAAGAGCAATATTAACACCCTGTCCCTATGTGTGTGCCTGTATCTGACTGCTACATATGGGCCTGTCCAGATGTCAGTTTGTAAGAGTTTGACAGCTTTGGCCAACATGTAGCTTTATAATAATATTGCAACACAAACTATCTGAGGACCACAGCAGATGTAGGGGTGCCATGATGGACAACCTGTAAACAGGTACAATCAGAGGTGTGAAGCCCATAACACTGTGTGTGACGCTACAACTTCTACCCCACTCACATCATAACTACAAATACATAACAGCAGCAACTGTGGACAAAGCCTGTGATTGGACTACAGAAGGACAAAGAGACACATATAAGGGTAAGGGGAACCACTGGTCAGACAAGCAGAGAATTTGCACACCAGAACAATTTTTACAGTAACATAGGTTCCCTGCAGTGTTTGGAGTCAGAAAACAAATGTTTGCCAGTGGTTATCACATTACTCTGTACTGCTTAGCTGCTGACATACCTGGAAATCACAATGCTATGCAGAATATACCACACATATTACAGAGAACTCAACTCATTCCAATGCACTCTGTACCCACACCATGATATGACTCAGTAAGGATAGCACACAGCCAGGAGATCCCCAGCCACTATATCACTGAGGTGCTGGACTGTTTACACAGGTTCATCAGCCAGCCGGCTGTAGCACACAAAATCCTGGACCAGAGTACAACTAGCTCTGGAATGGAGTCCAGCTCTTACTATTGAAGGTCATACTGGGCATGCTCCTACACAGCCCATGTCTAAACCCACATCTGACTATACAACTGTGTTGTCCATATATGTCTTTGCATACAGACAGCTATGTAGACCTTAACTATCTCTCCCCACCCCCATCAGACAAGATTACCCTCAGCTATCCGTAGGTGGCACTTATGTGATATATCTGCATTTGTTGAGTGTGATAGACATACACATATACAGGTAACATATACAAATATGTAAAGCTGTGGTGGTACAGTGGTAGCATTGTTGCCTCACAGCAAGAGGTTATCCTGTTCAATTCTCGGCTGGAGTGCCTTCTGTGTGGATTCTGCATGTCCTCCCCATGGTCAAGTGGCCTCCGAAAGACATAAGTGAATGGGCGTGCCTTCACTGAAGTTTGGGCATCGGGCTGGCAACTCGGCACCATAAATATTGACTGCCAATCATTAGCTGACCAGAGTTCCGCTGTGGTGACCCCTAACCGGGAAAAGCCGAAAAGACAAACAACATACAAATATGTCAATTATAGACAGAAACAGATAGAGACAGATGGAGATAGAGAGAGAGAGAAAGAGAGAGAGGCATAGAGAGAGACACCCTGAAAGCAATACAATGATGTCCTGATGCAGACATTTACACACCAATTGTAACCAGTTGCACATGCCAGTATGAAGGTGAGCTCCATTGTATAATAGTAGTGAGGGAGGGGTTGTAATCTCACATAACCTGCCGTGTGTGTGTTTGTGTGTGTGTGTGTGTGTGTGTGTGTGCATGTGTGTGTGTGTGTTTTTCTAGGTTAAATCATTTTGAGGCCTTTTCCACCCAGTATATTTCCCACTATACTACTTTACAAGGCCTGCTGATGTCATTCACCTTAGACGTACCGTTTGACACCCTTCAGCCATATAAGCTCCATGGCTCATGTGATAAGTACATAGCACTGTAGTACATTCAACTAGAAAGGTAGAGATTCTAATCTCAGCACTGTCAACTGTGCGTGTGTGTTTCTAGGTTAAAGAATTTTGAGGCCTTTTCCACCCAGGAAACCTCCCATTGCCTTACTTTACAAGTGCTGTTGATGTTATTCACCTTAGAAGAACATTTGGACACTCTTCAGCCATGTAAGCTCTGTGGCACAGGTGATAAGTACATAGCAGTGTAGTACATACAACTAGATAAGTAGGCATTCTAATCTCAGCACTGGCAACTGTGTGTTTGTGCATGTTTCTACATTAAAGCATTTTGAGGCCTTTTCCTCCTAGTAAACCTCACATTGCTCTACTTTACAAGGCCTGCTGATGTCATTCACAGTAGAAGCAGCTTTGGACACCCTTTAGCCATATAAGCTTTGTGGTGCATGCGATAAGTATGTAGCACTATAGAGCATACAGCTAGATAGGTAGAGGTTCTAATCTCAGCACTGGCAAGTGTGTGTGTTTGTAGTTTAAAGTATTTGAGGCCTTTTCAACCCCGTAAACTTCCCATTGCCCTACTTTACAAGGCCTGCTGATGTCATTCACCTTAGAAGCACCGTTAGAGAGTTTGTAGGTTTACAATCTCCATGGTGCACATGATAATGATGTAGCACTATAGTACAGAAAACTAGATAGGTAGTGGGTCAAATCTCAATACTGGCAACTATGATACTGTATGAGTGTGTGTGTGTGTGTGTGTGTGTGTGTGTGTGTGTGTGTGTGTGTATATATGTGCATGTGTGTGTTGGTTATACCATTTTGAGGCCTGTTCCACCCTGGTGATCCCCCCATTGCATTACTTTACAGGGCCTGTTCATGTCATCCACCTTAGATCCACTGTTGGACACTTTCTAGGCATATAAGCTCTGTAGTGCATGCGATAAGTAGGTAGCACTATAGTACATATAACTAGGCAGATAGGGGTTTGAATCTTAATAAGGCCAGCTATAGTACTGTAGATGTGTTTGTCTGTGAAGCATATCCCCGTGGGTGTCTTTTGTGTTGGTTATGCCCTTTTAAAACCTGTTAACCCCCTTTCCATGGCATTACTTTAAAGATTCTGTTGATGTCATCCACTTAGATGCACCATTTTATACTCTACAGGCCATACCACTCATCTGTACAGATGTAAGCAGAATGCCCAGATGTTTGCAATGTATATGTGGTCTGTGTCTCATAACAATGAGGTTTTATGTCAAATCACTGGCAAATCTGTAAGAGTTGATGTCACAAATAGTAACAGACATGTCAGCTTAAGACATCATACCCTTCAGAAACGTCATGCTGATGCAAAACCTGTTAACCTATCATTTGTCTAGGTTTGTAAGAGCAGTATGTGAAAAGTGTTCCTGTTTTGGGGGGGGGGGTTATCCCAACATTCATGAAGGCATTCCCAATTGCTGTAAGAGATTGTGAGTTATGTCTCCTGCATGTAATCTCCGTGGCGCATGGGATATGTACGTAGCAGTATAGTACATACAAGAAGATAGGTAGGTGTTCTAATCTGACTATTGACAACTGTGTGAGTGTATGTGTTTCCATATGCATATCCCCTGTGGCTGTCTTGCCTGTGTGTTTGTGGTGGTTATACCAATTTTTGTACCTATTCCACCCGGTTAGCTCCCCCATTGCCAACCTACTCTGGGCCCCTACAGATGTCATCCACCTTATAAGCACAGTTCCATGTGCCACAGTGCCTTTGTGTTAGAAAATGTGTAATAGTCATGTTGGTCTATATTGTACATAACAAGCTAAGTAGGTGTTCTAATTTGAAGTGTGTCAACTCTGTGTGCATGTGTGTTTCAATGCATGTCCCCATGCAGCAGTGTGTGTGTGTTTGAGATGGCTGTGCTATGTTAAGGGCCTGTTAACCCCCATTGGCAATCATAACAGCCCCTGCAATTGTCACCCACCTGAATAGTAGCAGCAGACACTGCAAAACTATAGTAGCTCTGTAGTAAAACTAGGCAGGTAGAGCTTCTACTGTCAACAAGGGCAGGTCATGAGTGTGTATGTATGTATGTATGTGCATTCCCTTGCAGCAGTCTAACTATGTTACAGCCACCAGTATACCTCTCAACCCTCACAGACATCTGGTTAAAGTCATACATAAAAGTGAGGAAAAGGCCAAATGTTGTGCACAACCTTCACATATTGCTGTGACATGCATGGAAAGTAGATACCAGAACAGGTTCTGCATTTGAATGCATTTTCCAAAGGGTATGAATTGTGTCATGACAATATCCATCATTAATCTCTAATGTTAGTCTTTCATGATTTTCCACCAATTTGCCAGAAAACCACAATGTTATGACAACCGGAAATAAAATATGTGGCAAACATTAAGGACATTCTGCAGAAATATGTAGACGTGATAGGTATGGCCACCATCTGTACCACTCTGCAGGTTGCAGTCCATGTTTGGCAATGTGTAACCTTTGACAACAACTCTAACAATACAGAGGTCCACAGAGTGTAGAACAACAAACATTTCATAAGGCTGTCTACTAATTGTATAGAGCAGTTATTGCACATCAGAAGCACCTTAATGTCATGACAAATAGTGTAAGCTAAGGTAATGTCAGACAAAGAAACTGTCATATTAGTAAACCAAAGAATATCCTGTGTGTTACATTTGCCATGGATATGGTATGTCCTGCCAACTGCCACGTTACTACAAGACATGTCCCACAGTCCACATTTGATAAGGTGTCTACCACAATCTGTGTTGCCTATGTGTGTGCAATATCTAGACATGTGAAGGCCCTGTGACTACCTGCTTCCCCCAATGACTCACATGTATCTAGGCATGAATTGCAACTGCCAACACACACATATGTAGGCGCTGCCTAAGGCTGTGTCAATTGTAAGTAGTGTGCAGTCTGTCATTGAGTCACAAACTGCTGTTAACACACTGCAATGGGCCATACAGTGGGTATGGAATGGTGCCAAGGTTCTGGCCTCAACTTTAATGCAGACAACAGTGTCAGCATACCATACATCAAGGACATGGCCCCACAATTTCCCACATCAGCAGCAGCCTCATAAACACACACACTGTGATGACAGACCTGGGTACTCAGCATGCTAACAATGTTCCATTCAGGAAACAAGTAGTGGCAGTAGTCAGAAAAGGCTTGTATGTGATTCACCACATAGGTAAAGGGACTATATCCAGAGAAAAGATGGGAATTACCTCTGAATAGTCCTCAGTCAGTACAACAATACATTAGCAGCATGGCCAGTCTGCTATGCACCTATGCAGTCATCTGCAGAAACTGTAAAGTCTATGTTAATACCCACAAAGGTCTTCCATGGCCCTCAACACCTGTTCCAGGCAGACAGCCTCTAATCAGTACCCCAGTGGTTATCGGTCAGGTTGTCCACAGGTGTCTGTGGCATGCCTAGATGGTAACGTTGTGATCATCCCTTCAACAGCTGCCCCATATAGGAGAGTATAGCTTTGTGCACATTACCAGCATGACAGGCACCTGAATCACATGTGACACAGCACAAAAAGCTGATGGGGACACAGGTTTGTCAACCAGATGCTGTCCTGTCTCACAAATGCACTCCCCAAACATGCCAAACACAGTACCATGCAGACCCTCATCAACTGCTTCAAGTTTGAGTGGATGGGAAAAAAAACAAACATCTGTTCCAGGGCTCCAACATGTGTCTATCAATGCCATGACCAACAGGTGCTGATTGATGATTGTGTTGGGGTAAAATAAGGGGCCCTGGTCCAGTACGTTAGTAACTTCCTCTGTAACTATGAACCTGTGATCCTAAGGAACACCCAGGTGACATGTACCAGGACCAGCTTGCTGTGTCAAGGGGTATGCATACAAGGTTATGCTATGTGCCTTCTTTGTCCCTCACACACTGTTCCACACATACCTTGGTGATGAAAAGGTGTCTGTGTTGCCATCCCGCCATATTGAGCTTCTGTAATGGCAGCAGCTCACCACAACTTACACATACAGACATCTGGAGGACAAACAGAATAAAGTCTGTGATACAACAGTCAGTCAGCAGTACTAACAGCAATAAAGCATCATGGCACAAAGGTACATACACTTTGATGTGTACACATGACAATTGGCAGCAGAAAGCACCTTACAGGGCATAACACTACTATATTACGAAATGCCATTACCTGTACTAGATTCATCCTGTGCATCAGACATATATTAGCATGTCCCTGCATTGATGGTATGGATAATAGGGATGTGGCACAGGTATCATGACATGCACAGGGTGTGGTGTGGAGTTGCCAAAGGCCTAGGCTGTGACATACAGTTGACATTGTGTGTGTGTGTGTGTGTGTGTGTGTGTGTGTGTGTGTGTGTGTGTGTGTGTGTGTGTGTGCGTGTGTGTGTGTGCGCGTGTGTGTCTGTCTGGAGGGGGTGCAGGTCTGCTGCGCTATAGAGAAGAGCTGTATGCATCTGTTGGTGACCTGCATGTGACAGTGATGTGTAAGTGTATGCATGAACGCAGTCAAGCCATGTGCTAGCCCTACATGAGGGTATGTTAGACAGCTGTGGAACATACATGGCAGAATGGACAGTTCACCATCTCCAGGCATAAACATGGGAACTGGATCTGCCAGGAATGGCACTGTCACCACCATGCCCAAGGCCAGATGTGGAACTACTTCCTCATGGTGAGCAGTGTCTGCTGGCTCTGTGTCTATCATGGGTCCACTCAGGACCACGTACCCATGGCCTACTATATTGTGGTGTGGACAGCACCCTCCCTTTGTTAGTGCTGGTGGTACTGCCACTATGTGAGTATGAGTGTGCAAGGCCACGTAGGTTCTCAGCTGATGTTGTTGTTGACCTACGTCCACATGTCCGCCCGATTCCCACCACATGTCCAAGCACAGACATTGTATGGTTAAGGGCTGACAATGTCTCAACACACTGTCTAGCAACTACATCAGCAAAATGATGTAAGGCATCACCAATGCCTTGGATGGTGTCATGCATGCCAGGCAGTGTTGCATCCATGACCCTAAGCATCCATCTGGTGTATCTTTCACCAATGTGCCTGTGCCTCCATGATGGAAAAAAAAATGCATCGGGTGACATGTGCTGGGACACCTATGACAGGGGCTGGATGGGCAGCAATCCCCCTTCGAGCACCTCTGTCAATCTGCCTGTGTGGGACCTCAACAGCTCTCTGGCTATGGCTAGTGTCTACAGTCTCAGATGCCATAGTCACCACATTTTCCTGTTTAATGCCACCACACTCCAACTGCCCAACATCTGTGGCTGCTGGGGACTGGGTATGTGTGGGCATACTGACCGTGTGTGGGGACATTAGATGTGGAAGTAAGATGTCAACCAATAAAACAGAGTCAGACCCCAACAACCCCACCTGTGCCTCACAATGGCCACCAGCATCATCAGTGTCCAATGAGACACTGACATCAGGTTGTGAAGGGGACACACTCCTACCCCCATGGTCACATGTGAGGGGAAGACAACATGACTACATTAATTCCTGCACTATAATGTTTGATGATCCCCACACACACACACACACACACACACACACACACACACACACACACACACACGCCTTGTGAGGGGGATACACTCCAACCCCCATAGTCACCTGTGAGGGGAAGACAGCATGACTACCACACACACACACACACACACACGCACACACCTTGTGAGGGAGATACACTCCAACCCCCATGGTCACCTGTAAGGGGAAGACAGCATGACTACCACACACACACACACACATGAGGTGCCACAAAGGCATTATACAGACCACACCTTCTGACTGATGGCATGCACAACGCACAGTCAGACCACAACAGACACACTCTGGACAGGCCCTCAACAACATGCAGTGCAGCTATGTCCAGTTAATGTTGCTAGTACTATACACCTGTGAGATACTTGAGAAGTCGGAGTGTGTGATGGACCTTCACCTAACACACAGTGCACCCATGTACACAATAGTAATGCACCTCTGTATAGCACAGTGGCTACACATATACCAAACTACATGTGAATGTTACAGCTCCTGAAAATATGCTACTGTGATTTCCAATGTGATGCACTGCAGTGAACCCCACCACAAGTGAACATGGAACATATTGCAATATTGATACACTTAACAGTTGTGTGCGTGGCAAACTAGCAGCCCTTAACATGCCTGGGGTATAGGTGACCCATAACATGATAGTTTACACTCTCCGGCTACAGGTTAATGTTCCTCAGTCACACCAAAAGTACCTATGTAGTTGTGGGGGGGAGATGTTGTCAGCACACACATATGGCAATGGTACAGGATAATATGTGCATTTATCAACATGTACAGTACAAGATGTGATACTACCTAAATTGCTAACACTCACAATATGTGTGCATTATAAAACCCCAATCAGAGATGCAAATTGACCTGCCATATTCATACAGGTATTCAGAGACTGGCACTATGAATGCTACAGTATTAACATAATGACCACTGGAAAATTACCTGGACACTCCTTGGTTGTGGACTCTGTGCCGCCCACTTCCACGACATATGTACTGATGCTTTCCTGTGAGCTGGTGGCTGACACTAGGTTTGCCAGGAACTCCTCTGTGGCTGAGAGTTGTGGTTGTTTAGCAGGCCCTCTACCTGTGCCAGCATGGTCTCTGGCCACAGCTGCAGCTCTTTGCTGTGCATGGTGTATGAGATCAGCGGCACGGTGTCGGACATGTTCATAGCTCCTGTCCCAGTGGCCCAAATTATTGACTATTGCTACAAGTTCTGCCCACAGGGCAGTGCATTTTTGCAGGTGTTGGCAGCCCATTGCCAACAGTATCTGGTGATGGAGTCTCAGGCCATCAATGATTGCGACTGTCTTGGCTTCTGAGAAAGGGGGGTTGCATCTTCTGCACAACCCACCTGAAAAACATGAACAGGGGAACACATTACAGGACTGCATACATTGCTCACGATTATGTACAGCTGTGCACATCCACTATTGCCAGCACTATCCACCGCTAACCCTCACATCATACCCCTGCCATCTACCAGCACAGTATATCTGTGGTTATCGTCAGCATTTTATTTTATTTTTATTTTACATTGGTTGAGTTGTTTACATTATTTACAATGTTGCATATCTGTTCCCAAACAGGTTGTCAACACAATCAGTACACCTCACACACCTACATAACTCACACAAACATCTGCTGTGGTCCTCAGCATACACATCCACAAAGTGGCAAAGACACACATGAACGCCACAGCCATAAACAGCACATAACACACATGGCCACACAGCTGTGTCCCACAGCCACACAGCTGTCAGCTCATCTCAAACATGTTATACATAGGGGACTCCAATGGAGACACACTGATGTGCCTCTGACCTGGTTGTGTATGTGGATGGTCACAGTTACTTTTGTGTCAAGTGACAGACTCTGTCATATTGCATATACACTGCTGTCTCTCACCCACAGGTATGGTCATGGGTCTGTCACAATACATGTTGGTGTGCCTGACCTGACATGACATGTATGTCCCTGGACTATATGCAGTGAGACATGAGTGTGAATACAGATTGTGTGTCCCAGGCAGGTGTGTCCATAACATTATGCAGCATTATGCTGTCACCCAGACAGATGACAAAATACAATCAGGGAATGATTGCACTTAACATGTCCACATTTCTCTTGTGATATTCTAGGGGTTTCAGTACCTGTGAGTGTGGGTAATTTGGTAAACAGACCATGATGCTCTGAGAGAGATGGCCTCCATCTGTCTTCACAGGTCTTCATGCATCTGGCAGTGGTTCCCACCAGCCCCATAGTGACTCCATTAGTAACATTGGTGAAATTATCACTACCAACAGACAAGTGTCAGTGCAGCACACATTGAAGTCCATGCTGCTAATTACTAGATGTGTAGACATGGCGTTGCCCTCATTGCAAACATTCCTAACCCTGGGAATTTCAGACGTCTGTGCAGTCACACAGACCATGGTTCATAGGTGCAGAGAGCGCCTCAGCCTTAGATGGTCAACTATCCTATCATACACACAGAAGCCAAAGTGTAGCCAGTAATGCCATGGGGTTTCCATATATATGAGAGACATACATATCTCCACGCTGTACAGGCAGTAAGATGCACAGGAACACTGCAAGGGCAGTTCCCCATTGCCAGCACACACCTATTCAAATTACAGCTAGCTACCAGCCACCATATATGACCAGGAAGCTCATTCTGTCCATATGGCCCTCATCAACTGTATTCGGAGTTGAGTCTGTACCCTGATCCTGGGTCAGTTGAATGAACCTAACGTACATTGTAAGACATACCCATGCCAGCATACAAATGGCCAGTAAGCCATCATCAGCGGATGTAGGAACACCTTGGTATGGCTAGAGTCTACCCCCTCATGAGGTGAAGGTGTATTGCAGTTGACATTACACAACATGGGTTATCGCTGCTGCATCCCTACAGTGTCATCCTCCATGGCAAAGCAACCATCATTCAGTCACCATCCCCCACAGTACCCATCCACCTAGGGCAGCCATACATATGCCTCCAATGTCAAATACATCCTCCGGGGGATATACACACCCTCACAGGCCCCAAACCATCATCAAGGACTGGCACCAATTTACACACATGCACACAAGTGCTATATGTGCATTTGTACAGATGCATTTAGTCAGGTATACCCAACAGGCCTACATCATCCTCTGCTAGGATATGTACGCCTGTTTGGTGGACATGTGCAATACATACTGTCTATAACAGGATGACATACTGCTGTCTGAGACAAAGAAGGGGTAGATGCCATTTTGGAGCAATGTCTCCTTAGCATGTACATCACAATGGGATCTGTCTTGCAAATCTGCACAACAAACACAGAGCCTACATTGTCTACATTCACTACACACAGTCATCTCCACTATTATGCATATGTTTGCAACAGCACATTAAGCAGCTGCAGATGCTCACTTGTGGTGCTCAGGAACACCAGCTTTACAACTGCTGTTGGTATTGCATACCAGATGTCTGACAGAGTCGTTGTAGGCTGCACGCCCTGTGTTCCCCATGAGTACATCAGGATATCCACAGTGGGTGTAGGCTGCACCCCCTGTGTTTACCATCAGTACATCAGGATATCCACAGTACGCCTCCCTTCTCGTGAGGAACAGGTCACTACTTCCATGTGATAGTCATGGTATACATCTGCCATGGGAGTCTATCACATCACAGGATGCATCCTACATGACCCCAAGTATAACCTTGCAACACCGTAATGAAACATATTCAAAGGAGGACTGACTATCGCCTTTGTCTCATCCATTTCATGGACGACCACTGTCAACCCTTTAGACTAAGGTGGGCTATCCCCCATTTAGTCACATGATAGACACAACAGCCTAACTAGGCTATTCTGCATGGCCATAGCACAGTTTCAAGTGAACCCCATTAACAAGGACATGTGAGACCTGGATACACTCCATTACACACACTTAGGTTTTGTCAAGGAAGGGTTAATCTCTGCTACATTCAGGTGACCTCTGACGCAGTCACCAAATCATGGCTGGGGGGATGACACTGCAAAATGCCTTCCTTGAGCTGGGCAAACTATGTGACAGTATAGCCCACATGGACATCATAGATATAACACTGCAAAGCATACACACTATATGTTACCATAGGGGTAGCACACCAGTGCACTGACATGACCCACCTAGTCCACGTAGGGAAATGCACCTCTTGTGGTTCACCCATAAGCAGGTGTGTAACCTGTTGTTCCATGTTTGGGCCTCTGTTATGTGTGATGTACACATCTGAGGTGCATGTAACAGCCATTAGTCTATGTCCGACCATGTCTGCAGATGACTGTATGCTGTGTGCCGTCACCAGATTCCTTACTGATGTGGACATCTGCCTAGGAGGGTCTCATACAGATACATGACTGTTGCCAAACACATGGCCTCAGGCCTTATACCAGGACATGCAGTGTTAACCCTTATGGGGAGAGTGAAGTCACCACATATTATGACAGTACAAATGACATCCTAGGCCCGCAATCAGCCGTGAGTATGGTGTGGACACAAGTCTTTGGTGACATGACATGTCAACACAATGTTGCTTCCATTGTAAGATAAACCTTCTACATGGCTCACATGATACATAAGGGTATGTCATCATGGGGCATAAACATCCACGCATCCCCCCAATGAGGACAGTTAATGTCCATAATTCCCTGTTTGTCATTCACATCACACAGCACATGCAGCAGCTGGGGACATGACAGTGGTTCCCCGACAGGGAATACCAGGCCATCACACATGTACAAGCAAGCAATAGGCTACAAGGCCAACCCTCTACCTGGTTTCATACATAATCCTCATGGGTGACCACAGTGTGGCATGCAAGGCACTCACGGACTCCACATTGCTGGGACTGCTGCAAAAGGGCAAGTCATGCTCCACTCTGTTAACACACACACACACACACACACACACACACACACACACACACACACGTTCAACCTGGTGTGTGACATGAAGTGGCCTTGTTGGCAGCTGAAATGTGTCTCACTCAATCAGCTTGCAGTGGAATGGGCACACTGTCCACATCAGGTAGTGTAGCTAGTTACACTTTTGCAGGCGTAGCCTGGATAACTGGATGGTTAACTGCACATACATCCTTGGGATACAGCCTGTGTCCCTGTTGGACATGGGGGTGAGGTGCTGCCTTGCATACACTTGGGCTAACATCAGCCCTAGGCATATGGTTGCTCAGGGCCTATAGCCTAGTAATGTAATATGACACCAGGGCTAGCATATATGGCCTGATTGGTGTACAAGAGTGTGTTATTTGTCCACACCCATCACTGTCATTGACTGCTGGGTGTCCCCTATGGGCAGCATGTTAGAACCATGTCATTCAGCCTACATCCAAAAAATGGGTGAGTGGTACTACAAGAGCATGTGGACATTCCAGCAGCATCTGTGCTACACAGTAACTGAGAGTAATGCATATGTGATGCACTGTGTCCTCCTCATAGCTGTCTGACATCTGCAGTACCTGAATGTTCGCAGAATGTGTACATGTGCCTCATAGATGTAGACCCCTTGTCACACAAATGTGTATTTCCAGACACTGATTGGACAATACGTGATGGTTGTCCCCAGAGTTTGGGGAATGTGTCTGTGACATGGCAGAACCCTGGGAACACAGTAATGATACATGAATATCTGGTACTGTATGCATTCCCTTACATTGTATGCTCAATATGTATACACTGCCGCTGAGCCAGTGACTGTGTCCCCCCACTACTAGTACCAATAACCTGCTGTCCTGCTGCAGGGGGTCACCAGGTATGCTAGCCATAGGTGTCAGGCAGTGAGATGCAAGTGTGGAGTACACAGTGGCCTAGCCAGAGTACCTCATTAATAGTGAGGGACACCTGTACAGTCTCTGAACTAAGCCCGTATGACATTTACAGACTGAAAGGGGCTCACGGACAGTACATAATGCCATTTGCCACTTGTATCCACCAGTTCTTACTGTCAGTATTGTACAACAGGCAACAAACTTAGCAGTCATATGTGAGCTGACCATTGCTGGGGTGATTCAGGGGCCTTTGTCACTGCAGACAGAGCTGTAAGAGATGGCCATAGGTGCTGGACAGCTGACTAACAGTAATATGTCAGTCGAGGTAATGTTGTTGAGACCTACAGTTTAAATTCTTATTTCCCATGACTGCATCCCCCTGTCTGCATTCCATTACATGTGTCATTTAATGATATACCTGGTATAGTGCTGTACTCCTTTGAGTGAAGAAATCCAGATTTAGTATCCTAGTGAATCACAGTCTCTCTTCATGTATAAAGGTTCAGACCTGTTTGCCATAGGCTGCAGCTTGCTATTTGTAGGTAATGCTCATAAACAGGTGATTGTCTGTGACTCCCATTTGCTAATTGCATCCAGAACAGCTGGGTTGCCTTTTCATTAGCTAATGGCATGGCTGCACAATGCTATAATTAAGGCCTTTATGTAGGCCTTGCCCCTTTTCCTGGCCTGTGAGGAGAACAATATTGAGGTGCTGGAGCTACAGTGTTACAGAGGGAAGGTAGAAATACTGTCCACTGTTGGGATTGATGTTATGTTGACAGTTTTGCATGCTGTGTCTGGCCATTGTTAACAGACTTTCAGATTCTGTAGCAGTGTAGGGTTGAATAATGTGTGTTGGGGTCAGTAAGGAGACATGCAGATGTGAGTGTCATACATCATTTTTATCTGAATGTGCATGCTGCTACAGTTGATTCTGGTCTATCAGCTGTGTATGTTTGTAGGGGTAGACTGTGACACATGTCCCTTTCACATGAGCACCCCCCCAACCCTTGGTGTATATGTGTCATGTGGGTACTCTGTTCTACATGTTTGGGAGATATGATAGATCTGTAGCAGGTAGCTAAACAAACTGTTGCATGTACAGAAGTCCACAGCAGCTGTATTCTGGCCATGAGTCAGACTAGGGATTGTGAAGACATATGGGAACAGCAAGCTGTTACTGTCAGTGAGGGAGCGGTGTCAGCTGTTGTGTGACAGCATGGCCTGGCTGAGGGTACCCATAACAGTCCAGGTGAAGCATGTGCCTCTGGTACATATGTTACATAATAGTGCCATCCAAAGAGTGTTAAGCAACATTTAGAAGACATATTCATAATTGTGAAATGTGTCCTACCCTGCAGGCCTGTAATGTGCTACTGTGGGTGGCAGTGAGTGAGGTGGGAGCAACCAGTTTTGCTGGACATTGCATGGCTCAGTTATTCCTATGTTGTATTGACATGCATGTAGTTGTTGTGCCACAGACTGGGCTGTGGGCCAGGACTGTGTGTGTGCAGATCTGGCATGCTAGGAATGTAACAGATAGATAATATATATATATATAATATATTAGTCATACATATTATATATTAATAATAATATATCATATATATCGTGATAATATATTATATATTATATTGTGATAATATATATTATATGCTATATTACTAATAGGGTGTTATAGTATGGCAGGTGTATTTGTAAGACATATGTGTATGCACACCGTGTGTTACACATGATTGGCATGGACATGTGTGTTCAGATGGGTATGAAGTGTGACACTGAGCTGTCTGTCATGGTCTGTAACCCCAATCTGCACTGCATTGCCAGTATGTCAGCACACAAAATAGGTTTTATGCCAACCCTGCCAGAATTAGGGGGCACAACTGTGTTTATTTAGCAACAGTCTGTGCATGTATCAGCTCTACCCGGTATTGTAGGCCTCCCATACATCCAGCAGTATTTATTTGTCTGTGTACTCGTTTGTTGTCTGTGTCAGAAGCCCAAGTTAGGTTTGCCACCTTTTCAAATGGCCAAATTGGGACATTTTTGGTAAAAATGTCAGATTTTGCAGGCCAAAACATACCCATGACCAGTACAATGGACAAAACTTCAGATTTCTGCCTAAATAAAAGCCTGTTCTTCTAGCATTTTAGTTGCTTATTCTGTTTCTTATAACATTTAGGTGTTTGAGATACAGAATAACTGTTTTATGTAACTATTACATAAAATATATGAAATATGTTTGTCCTAACATCTCAGGACATTTGCCATTGTTTCTATTTCTTTGCAGGACACAACTGCCAAAGACGGTCTGTCCTTCGCAAAGTGGAACAGGTATTCACCCTAGCCCAAGTGCATGGTGATTTATCCCAGTATATATAGGAGAAGTGTGTCACTGGCAATCAGGATATGTTTATAAAAACACTACTTGATCTCCAGACCTCTGTTGACCTAATGGTGTAATGCACTATGTTGAAGTTGACGAGGTCTTGGTTGCAATGCTTGGCAGTGGTCTTTTTTACCTGATGTTGCATCACTGTACTGCATGATATATTTAGCCAAAATGCATTTATTCCGCAGAGCTGAGTTGGTGTAGTGGTGCATTTCTCTGAAAATAGTTCAGAAGGCCCTGGGTTCAATACTTGGTAGTGGTGTCTTTTTTTCCCTAATGTTATATGCCTGTACTGCATGATATATTTACAAAAGCATTACTAATTCCCCAGCATTGATTTGGCCTTGTAGTGCATTGCTCTGACTCTAGTGCACAGGATTCTGGGTTTGAGACTTGGCAGTGATGTTTTTTTCCCCTAATGTTACATGACTATACTGCATGATATATTTACAAAAGCAGTACTAATTCCCCAAAGCTGACTTGGCCTACTGGTTCATTCCTCTGACTCTAGTGCACAAGATCCTGGGTTTGAGACTTGCCAGGGCTGGTTATTTTGTTGCTGGGCAGAACAATGCCTGAATGAGATAGAGTGATTAAAGCTGCTTTAAGCGGGTTTGCACAGTTTTGTGTGATGCACCACGATGCCAAGCAGAGCTTAAGTCCGCTTAACGCTGCTTATTCCTATTTAAACCTGTGCTATTTTCAGAAAAAGAAAAGAAAAAAATGGGTGATACGAAAGTGGTGAAATGGGGGCAAGCAGGGAGAAAAACATTATGAAAGGCAGCTAGGGATGTGCAGGATGGGTGTATGAAAAGACCATAGCTCTCCATTTCTTGTGCCCCAACAGCTGGCATGATGTGGACAATTTGAAATTTACAGCCTCACACTCCACAGGGAGGAGTGTGGGTGACATAAATTTGTTGATTAGTTCATGGGGAAATTGATTAATGTCAGTGTACGTGGGGGCAAAATGGAGAGCTATGTATGGAATGAAATATCTTTTGGGACAGATACCCATTTTTTTTAAGGTGAAAGTGGGATGTTGGGGAAGGGTTGGAGGTACATTTGGGGAGGTAAGTTGGATAGAAGAGGTTGCTTTTGCAGACAGGAAAGACAGTGTACGGGCACGGTGAATGACACATGAGGGGAGTAAACACCTTGGACGGACAGGGTGGTTGGGAATCAGAGGACCATGTGCCCCCAGATGGAAACAGTGGGACTGAGGTCCCCACCCATGGGCAATCACCATTGCCCCTTCGTGGCCCCAAAGGTGGCTGTGCTGGGGGCTGTCCACTAGGGCCAGTCTGCCCCTTGAGGTGCACCAGTCTGCCTTCTATTTGACACAGGTGGTCATCCAAATCCCACTGGCTGACCCTGTGCACCATTCCTCAGAATTGGTGTCAAGTGACAGAATATTCTCTCTGCACATGCCCAGGGGTGGGGCACATCTCCTGAGGCTGTTCCACCCAGGGGTAGTGTAGGATCAGTGGAGGAGGCAGCTCAAGGTTGGGTCCCAGATGTCCTGGGACCTGGTGTTACAGCCAGATAAGGTGGAACAGGCGGATCCGATGGGATCGGCCTACCGAAACGTATATGGTGTTGAGGTTTGTCAAAGTGTATTGGTTAGTCATGAACAAAACATTTCAGTATTAGTTATAATAGCATGCGTGGGTGTTCCAATTAACGCAGAACAATAGAATTGAAAAAAAATTGCATATCAAATAGAATACATGCATAAATGGAATAACAGTCATTATTGTAACAGCATGCTTATGACAATTACAGCAACAGGCCACCAACAATGGAATATGAACAAGGTATGTTACTATGCAACCACTGAAATATATGACAATAATACAACACAAGTACCAGCATTAGGCTTTGAGAACAATATACCCATAGTATATGAATAATAATTAGTGATGCAGATAAGGGGTGGGGTAGAGTAAAACAATCCATTACCAACTGTATAGGCTGTATTTTTCACAACAGTACTGCTCAGTACTCTACAGGTCTGTCCTTACTTTACATCTACCTGTGGCCTATAGCTTTGGTAGCACATATGTACCTGTTAAGCTGTTGACCTGGAATGGTATGAGGCAAGCTTTGAGAACTCTAGGTACATAACTAGAGGGGACTCGTACATGTTAGGGTTACATATATGAATAACAAGGTGTACCCTGCACTGATGTTGTGTGAGTGTGCTACTGGCATACTTCAATTGGATTTATATCTGTTTCTAAGGTTATTGGCAAAAGTGATCAGTAGCCATGACAGCGTGACACTTGAGAGACATGTATCAGGCTGAGTGCATGGTGTATATACCTATCCTGCTGTCATTTGTAGGCATGGGGTTGGACATTAGTACATTTGTACACAGTTTATTAGTATACCCTTCATACAGCTAATACAAACACTTCTTTACCTGTAAGCCCTGTGGAGAAAATATCTGTCACAAGTGCATGACAGTTTCTACAAATAGGCAAGACTACTTGTCTGTAACTAGAAATATATGTTAGTACCAGTGCCTGGATTCAAACCCTGGTCTGTGTGTGCAAAAATAAACAACATATCTATTTCTTATCACACTGAATTACTGGGGCACTGCTGTTGGCTGCTTGACTGATTTGTGGTGAAAACTCACTTGGTTACACAGTCTAACCTTGTAATATAGGTGGAGCGGCACAGAAGACTGTACTGACAGTTAAACATACATGCATGAGATTCACACATGATAGTTAGTGAACTGTGCACTGATACTTTGAATGCAGGTGTACACATTTAATCCCTAGTGGATGTGAATATGTGTGATCTGTACAGACCATAGCAGGGTGCTGGGTTGCATATCTGACCCATATACATTTGCACATCATATATTTGCAGTATCCACCTATTACAGTATCATACTTGCCTGCATCAGCATACCTACATTCAGGACTACATATAGCTGAAGTGCAAAGGTTAACACAAGACAGTGCTGCAGACAACACACTATAATACATTACACATTACTATTCAAGGTTCAGATCTTAGTGCAGAGCATATATAAAATTTAATTGTATCTAGTTTTACAGCTCCACATCTACAGTTTAGCATCACAGTTGGTTATCAGCCAAACCTCACTCATTTCATGATCTCATAGCCAGATTTGCTGTGCAGCACCTGTACAATTGTATTTCATCAATAACAGACCAGAATAAACACAACAGTTTGTGGAAATAACTTTTATTGAGGGTGACATGACACAGTGCTTTATTACATTCAAAATTCTAAATTCAGTTGTACTGCATATCCTGTAGATGATGAATGAATATAATTTATTACCTTCACAGTAGCAATCACAGTGTACGTTATTACAAGATCCTTAGTATTCATATTGTATATACTATTGTCATTCATATACAGTATTACTACAGTATTGGCTTTCTTTCATCAATAGTAGCTTGTTCGCTGCCTTCATCTGTACTGCACATTACCTGGCATTGGTCACTTATATCATTGTAGGTCTAACAACCCATTTATTCAGAACAAACTATACCTAATAACAGTAGGCAATTACACTTTATTGTACTATATATTGCAAGATAGATCTGTACTCACCACACTGTCGGTGCAGCCTCACCAGATGCCTAGCATGGGTTTCAATGTTACGAGCCCTCTCCTTTTAAGCTGTGGGGAGAAAACACACCATTATGCATAGCTGTCTATCAGATATTCATACTACAATTTGATAAATCACCAGTTGATATACTTACAAACTTCTGAGGCATTCCTGGCCTGAGCATCTTCACCCCATTGGGCCAAGTGTGCCCCCTTCTTTCACTTCAGGTCATGATAATGATGATGGACCTGCTCACTAGTATGGGGGATTCCAGTGGCATTGGTGTGCTCATGTGCCAGATGGTCCCAGGCATCAGCCTTGTATTCTGAGCCTTGCTACTGGCCCTGCAGCAGTCTGTCATCATGGATCTTAACAAGGAGCCCAGCCATGACCCTGGACTCCAACATGCCCCAGTGCTGTACCTGAAAGAGCACTCCCTCTCCAGCACCTGCCATACTTCCTGCATGGATCAAACTCTAGCAGGTTCTGCCTGTAGTCCTGCCAGTGCAGTTTAAGGCCATTTTCCCACCCTTTGCCACCATAGGACCATTTGTAAAAATGCTGAGCCAAGCTCAGCAGTGTGCAAACCTGCTAAGCTGAGTTGAGCAGTGCTTAAAGTGGCAAATGCTTAGCAGTGCACAGATCCTCTTAGCTGAGCTAAGGAGAGCTTAGAATGGGACTGCTTAGCAATGCTCAAACCAGCTAATCAGAGCTAAGCATTGCTAAGTATTGCTCAGACAGGTCACGTGTAAGCATTACTTGGCTTGGCTTAGCTGTGCTTAGTGGAGCTTAGCTACTAGCACACTAGATGTTTTACAAATTAAAAAAAATATGTATATTGAAAGTCATTCTTCATTAGGGATACTTTAATTATTTTGTATGCCTTTTACTTTATATCCCCTAACCTTATGTATTTTCATTATGTTATATTGGAGTCTGACTATAATGTATTGGACACTTGTGTATAACTGGAGCTTTGCTCTACAGGACTCAACTGAAAATGGGTTTCTTGATCAGGCAGACTAACCCAGTTAACAAATTTCACTAAATACATCAATAAATAAAAATAAAATGTATGAAATATTGCTATCACATATCAAAGCTGAATGGCTGGTCCCTGCATTTCAGCCATTTACCTGCTACATAGAAAGCCGGACTCTAACCATTCAGCTAACTTGGATGTGAAGATTTTAGCTATACATTTCTATATAGCTTTATGCTACATTTAAGCATTTCTGAGCAACGTACAGCACCACACAAACTGTCTCAGCTATGCTTAAACTTGTGAAAAAAAAAAAAAACAGGGACAGTAACATTTCCACATTTAATTGCACTGCCATAAGGCACTTGAACAATACAGGGGGTGTGTTACAGACACTGTAACACACCCCTTATATATTTATTTTACATGCTGGCCAGGACACAGTTACAAATTAATCTTTTAGTGCCATACAGCACTTTGACAGTGCAGAGGGTATGTTACACATCTCCGAGGACTATAACACACTCCCTAGCACTGATTCAGTAACCGTGTACATGGCTCTCCCTCAGTAGTGTGCCTTCATTAATATGCAGGGTGTGCTGCCGGGGGGGAGCTGCAGACACAACCATGACACACGCTGAATAGGATTTACACTATTCCTACATGGAGTTTATTAAATCAGGGAGATTGCTTTGTCAGACATCTCTGTGCTTTCTTAACAGTTAGGCTATGTGCCCATTTTGCTTGGTGGTCCACTGGGGAAGAGAGACTTAACTTGATCAGTGACATGATAACCTTACTTTCACTATTTTTTTCTTTTCTGACTGCACTTCTATCCCTCTTGATCAGATTTATTGACTGTAATTTCAAGTACAGTCACTGTATTTAAAATATACATGCATATCCAGGTATCATAACTATCATCCCTCACTCCACTCTTGGAGTCAAAGTTGTGATTTTTGGCTTTAATTAAAAACATTGCATACCCTTGAACCATGGAATACTCATTGTAGAAGAACAGCCACATAATGTTTGCAGTGAATATTTTGCCACATTCCTTGTTAAAGTAAACTTTAGGCTACATTCTCAGAGCATTTTTTTCAAAACCTGGATATCAGATATGCTAGTACAGTTGGAGGACAGGGAAAGTGGAAATGTGGAATCTATAACAGCTGGTTAAGAAACAGCTGTATGAAAAACAAATGTTGCATAATACTAATGCCTCAGATTTAATATGCTTGATGGTGACTGAATTAAGTATATTGTCTGTTCGATATTTGAGAAAAGTTTATGTTCAAGACCCAAGTGAAGGTTTTGTTTCCTTTTTTGTTAACAACACAATAGTTGCCTTGTGGTGCATAATTAGGTGATTAGGGCAGCTTGATTATGCAAGTGACAGGCTGAGCCAGTGATATTAGCTCCTGAAAGAGCAAACTTTGGTAGGTGTTTATTTTACTTATTTATTTATTTATTTATTTAACAAAGAGTCTACATTACAACACAGCTGTTTTAAGCTACAAAGGCCAGGAAATGTAAGGTTACCTTTTAAGCTGAAATAATCTGCATCTGAGAACTAAACTAGTACCTGGGAAACTATTCTTGCATTTAAAATGGGAATAAGTTTTCACCACAACAATGATGTAAAAGCTTATGTACCAGAATTAACTGGATTTGAGTTATTAGTTCAAATGGAAAGCTAACAAAAGGCAACTGGATGACAATGACAAATGCTAGAAAAATAACTAAGAAAGGAAGGAATGTGTTGGCAAGAATGCCAGTGGCAGGTTCAGTCAGTTTAAAAGTACACACCTGCAGCCTGATACTGGTAGGTATGAACCAGATGTCTTCAGATACAATTAAATCCACACACAGTGTCACTTTTCCAAATTCTGCATATAATCTGGAGTTTCCTTACAAGGACTGGACCAAATATCAAAACATATACAACTGAAACCCAGAGAATGTCATCTGGGGACTAGCCAGAAGACGCATTGGTGTCATCTCCCTTTTTGCCATTTTGTACATCAGGTTGAGGTGTCACATCAACAGTGACCTTCTCCTAGAGCCAATGTTCACAGTACCAGATGGCTGTCAGTGGCATGAGCAGTATTAAACATTAATGAAGTTTATAAAAGCCATAATGCACAATGATATGCTTTCCACACTGTCCCTTATGGATGTTTGCTTTGCCTCACCAACCCTTAACTCCCCTCACTGCACTGGAATATCAGCACATCCACTATATCACTGCTCATAGACCAATGATGTTTATGCATCTGAAGTTATATAAAATCAATTCAATAAGGTTGAAAAGACATTAACAGAAAACCCCTACACTTTTATTGTACTTCTGTATTTCAGTGGCCTCTGTGCTGCATACATACTATCCTAGCCACGATTTTCATACAGTGACTGGCTACTGGACAACAATAAAATAGTAAAATTTGCATTAAATCTCTCCTACAAAAATCATCACTGGCTATCCCTAAAGTAATGCCTTTTGTCTTTTCCCGGTTAGGGGTCGCCACAGCGGAACACTGGCCCGCTTATGATTGGCAGTAGATTTTTATGGTGCCAGCCTGACACCCAACCTTCAACAAAGGTACACCCATTCATGCACGCACCTACCTGCATGTCTTTAAACATCACTCAACCACAGGGAGGACATGCAGACTCCACACAGAAGGTGCTCCAGCCGAGAACTGAACCAGAGAACTTCTTGTTGTGAGCCGACAACGCTAACCGCAGCACCACCACTGCCTTACCATCACTGTCTATCCCTAAATTCCAAAAATGGTATGAGCTCTTTCACCAACTAACCAATGGCCAACTAGTACTTGCACATAACATAATCTTATCTACAAACCACTAAGCTGTCCTGCTGTAAGAGATATTGTCCAGCCTTATTCAACAAGATACTCGCTGCACTCTAGCAACCCACACCTTCTTACTGTAAGCATGGTCAAAAATGCAACACTGTCTCTCCAACAACTGGAATACAATACCTGCTGTCCTATTCAAAATAAACAGACTGCAATGCCCACTGCTCTATTAAAAATAGACAGGCTGCAATACCTGCTGCCCTATGAAAAATAGACAGGTTGTAATACCCACTGCTGTATGAAAACAGACAGGCTGACATCCTTATAAAACTCGACTAAAACAACATCTGCACAACACAGCTATCTCATCCTCTTAATCTGGCTAATTTCCTCACCCATCTTTTTTTCCCACTACTCAGCATCACTCACTTTACTAGCTTTATCCATTTTTTCTGTATAATTCTACCTTTCCATTCCATCACTGCTCCGTGACTTTGCCCCTTTTTTCTCTCATTCTTCTTTCCTGCATTTTCCTCAAAACTCCAACAATCTCTTTCCTCTCTCTATCACTAGAAAAAAAAAATCTGCTGAAACAATTATTTCATACTTAAACTGCTGTATGTTTTGTCATCTGCTGCATTTTGTAATGTTATTTTTCTGGAATTTCATTCTTTTAGCTTTGTCATCTTCTACTCTTATATTTTTGTTAATGACACTCTTTGTAATATTGCAGCTTTTATGCCCTGTCCTCACCAAAAACGTGCCACTAGCCCAGATGGATTCTCCCCATAAGCAAAAGTAATAAATACATACATACATGGTAGCTGGGAGCAAGTAACCTGTCAGCGAGTTGTCATATGATCTTATGACAGAATTGTACCCTCAGTATGTGAATAGGTTTACTGTTAAATTATGCAGTACTGTTTTTACCATTATCTGTCTGTCTAGCTATTTAAGAATATTCTGATTTTTAATGACATTTCTGTTTCTTTTATATCTAAGTACTTTATATATTGTTTTTTAAATGTCGTGTTGTACTATGTCAATATTAAAACACACTGGTGTACATGTAATTGTTATTTATTAAATGACAAATTCACCACCGTAACATGAACAGTTAAGCAAAAACTGAGGGTGATGCTACTCAATGCTAGAAGTCTAAATCTCAAAATGCACTCACTCGAGGCACTCCTTAAAATGGAGAACATCGATATCTGTGCAGTGGCTGAGACCTGGTTCAAGGCTCCAGAGAGCACCCCTGCACTACCAGGCTATAACTCATACCACACTTTTCGGTCATGTAACCTAGACCGGAACACCAAAGGCGGAGGTGTGTCCATATTCATTAAGGATATCCACACCTCCAGGCTAGTTGCTCAGTATAATGCAGCCGAGGTTATCCAAGTGCAACTAACTCTGGGCAAAACTGCAATCCAAATTGTAGCTTGCTACAGATTACTCACCATGCCCCAGGATTCCCACTCCTCTTTTCTTGATATACTGGAAAATATTAGGGTTCAGCCAAACACCCTAATAATGGGCGATTTCAATTACACCACCATTAAATGGAAAAACTACTCATGTACCAACTCCTTCACTCAACGCTTTCTGGAATTCATAAACTCCAATGCCCTGGATCAACTTATCCACACCCCCACCAGGGGCAACAATATCCTAGATCTAGTCATTACCAACATAAGTGACCAGTGTTCCACACCTGAAGTCAATGCCCCATTGGTCCGATCTGACCATAAGCTAATTACCCTAGATATCCACATCCTGCCCCCACCCCCCATTAAGGAAACCATGGTAAAAAATTTCTCCAAAGCCAACTTCATGCTTCTTAAGACAAAAGTGGTGAACTTCATGACACCCATACAGATGGACAATACAGTTATGACTACTGAATCCTACATAATTGCACTTTATAAGGACTTACATGAGTGCATGGATCGTGCTATCCCAAACAGAGCCAAGACGCTATCCTCCAAAAAAAGGAGGCCAATCTGCTGGTCCCCTGCCATAAACAAACTGTACAACAGAATGAAGAAACTGTTGCAAAAGAGAGTAAAATCCCACAAGTGGAAGAGCTCCCTGGTCAGCCTCAGTAAGAAGCTGCGATCCCTGATAAAATCCCCCAAAGCTAGTTACGAAAACAAAATCACCACTGATTCTAAAGACAGCCACAAAGCAAACTATAGCTATGTCAAGAATCTCAATGGCAACACTCAGATCTGCTCTGAGTTACAGCACAATGGCACTAAATATACAGACCCAACTGATATTGCCAACATCCTGGCAGATAGGTTCAGTGCTAACTTTACCCCCTCTCACCCCCTAAAGAGCCCATCTCTATACCGGAAGAATGCAAAGTTCCTGTAATCACGGCTGCACAGGTAAAAACCACACTCTCCACAGCCAAGAACACAGCATCCATGGGACCAGACAACATCCCAGGTTGCGTTCTACATGAACTACAGAATGAACTGCCACCCCACCTAAGTACCATGTTCAGTTATAGCCTCACCTCAGGCTTTGTGTCTGCTGAATGGCGCACAGCAATGGTTATCCCTCTCTACAAGGGGGGAGCCACCACGGACCATGGGAACTACCACCCCATTAGCCTGATGAGCCTGGTCTGCAAGGCCATGGAATGTATCATCATGGAACTTATAAACAAAGACATTGGTAATCTCTAAACTCTGGACCCCATCCACTTCGGATTTGTAAAAGGCAGATTATGTCTCCTAAACCTAATAGACTTCTTTGAAGCAGTCAACAAAGCCGTAGACAAGGGTAAGGTGGTTCACACAGCCTATCTAGATCTTGCCAAGGCTTTCAACACCATCCCCCACTCTGGAATTATAGAAAAACTCACTAAACTAGGTATAAATCCCTATGTCACAAGATGGGTTGCCAACTGGCTCACTGACAGAACCCACATTGTGAAAGTAGCAGACTCCAAATCCGACTTCAGACCAGTGACAAGTTGAGTACCACAGGGTTCAATCCTGGGTCCTCTCCTGTTTGTTATCTACTTCTCTGAAGTACAGGCTAACACAGAAGGTCTTTCGCTAATGAAGTTCCACAGATGACTGCAAACTAGGAGCCATAATCAAAACTCCTAACAATGTGGACATCCTACAAAAGGGCCTCACTGAGACAGATGCCTGGTGTCAAAGCCATGGCGTCAAGCTCAATGCCAAAAAGTGCATTGTCATCCCCTTTGGTAAAAACTCTGTACCCATGAACTAAAACATAGACGGTAGTATACTTAACACCGAAAGTGTGATAAGAGACCTTGGGACACAAGTGGACAGTAGTCTCTTCTTTGATAATCACATCGCTACAGTAGTCAGGAAATCCTTCTATGTGGCACACCTCATCACAAAAGGTTTCTCGTCCAGAAAAAAAGAGGTTATTGTTCTCCTCTACTCATCACTCATTAGCCCCATTATAGAGTACAACGCCCCTTTTGGTATGTACCTCACAAGACATCTACAACAACTGGAAAGGCCGCAGAAATACCTCACAAAGTGGATAACTGGCCTCAAACAGATGCCCTACGCAGACCGTCTCAAAAACTCCAGCTTTACTCCGCCGCATATCGCCAACTCAGAGGTGATCTCTGCCTAACATACAAAGCTATGTCAAGCCCAGAGCTGTTGGACATGCTCCACTTAAAGAAATCCCAATCCCTCCGAGCTACACGCTCTAGGGACCTAAACCTTGCCACCTACAATAAACAGAAAATGCCGGAAGGATAGATTCCTGTCCGAGAGACTTCCCATACTCTGGAATAAACTGCCTATCTATATCAAACAAAGCTCCTCATTAGCACTCTTCAAGAAAAATCTTGATGATTGGATGGGAAATAGGAAATTCACCCCGGGGATCATCTCTGTGGCTCTGCTCGACAGTGGCACAGGAAAATCATTTTCTTGGGTGGCAAAATCCAGGGTACCTTTTTGGCTGGGCTGGTATAGGCCCCAGGGCCGATAGCCTAGTACCTACCTATGAACCTATTATAGTACACAGTATAATCATATCCTAGTATATGGAATGCTTCTTATTTAAAAAAAAATGCCGCTATGTGCTCATCTTAAAAAAGAAAGAAAACATTAACAGAAAACTTGCTGACATTATTAACTTTTTTTATTGCTTTCTTGACCAAAATATGTACTATTGTTTTGAAAAAGAATCCATATTTTCGACCAAGTTTCCTGCTGCAGAACATGAGACTTTTGTATCCGTGGAGAGCATGACAAATGAGACCTTTCTCCATAGGCATATAACTGGTATGCTAGCTTTAATGTAAAATATCGAGGTGCTTGTGCTTATGTTCTACCAGATGGAACATAGTGCAGAATGCTAGAATAAACATTTTCTATATGATGGTTAATACCACATGCTCACAGGGAGTTCATGCATATGAATCACAGCCATAGGACTCAAGCTGTCCCTCAGAGGGACAGATAACACTGTTCCAATCTAGACACTTTAAACAAAGAGTAAACAAGTAGCTAACATAATCTGCCATTTGCTATTACTGCATTCTAGCTCAGCGTGCATATTTACTGTTTTGTAATTACTTGAAAGCACTTAGAAATCTTGTACAATATAAGGTTGGTCAGCAGCTGCCAGGGTTTGATTAATGGACACTGACAGGTACAAATTCAGTTCCAGAATGGCTGGCTGATCAAGCTGATGCAGTATTCTATTCTAAGACAATTGAACTGTAGCCCAGCATGGAATTCATGCTGTGATTTAGGGATTCCTTTAAGATGGCAGTGAGTACATCTACAGAGTAATATTCACAAAAAATATTAAAATAATTTCATGTTAAAACCCAGTTAATCAATGAAGTTTTCAAAAAGACCTGAGTAGACTGAGGGAGTTCAAATTCAGTAATGAATTAATTTATTCATTCATTAATTCAACAATTACATTTTGCTTTATCCATTTCAATACCTCAGAGCTTACCTCAGCACTTAGTGAGTACAGGATGAAAAATTAATCCCGGACAGCACCAGTCTATTGCAGAAAACACACAGCCACACATGCAAGTGCACACACACACACACACACACACACACACACACACACACACACACACACACACACACACACACACACACACACACACACCATGTGCAAAATTAATGACTCACCATTTCAGTTATGGTACACATTTAGGGTGCAGCTAGAAATCATTTCACCTAGCAAAAACTCATACAGCCACTGTGAGGACATACAGGCTTTACACAGAAGGATCTCCAGCTGAGAATGGTAAGGCATTATGAAGCCCTATGGAGTAAGACCAAATAGCTCAGTGGTTAAGGTGTTTTCTTCTCATCCGTAAGGTGCAAGGTTTGATTTTCCTCACTGGAAAGCTCTTTACTGATTGAAGATGTATGTTTTGCATGTCCAGCAGAGAGCCTCCTTGGCCCTCTTCAAAAGGAACCTTGACGACTGGATGGGAGATAGAAATTTACCCCAGGGATCACGTCAGTCACCCTGCTAGACAGGGGTCCAGGGAAGTAAATACTGTGAGAAGAAATAGCCAGGGAATTGTTATGGCTAAGCCTCTATAGGCCCTAGGGCCGATAGCCTAGTATCAACCTATGAACCTATAAGATGCTGTGACACTGTGTTGCCTATGGTTTCAGATTAAGCAATATGTATATTTATATTCCACATATTGTTTACAGGAGACAATAGATCATTGAAATCATTACGAAAAACATACATGTTATGGTCTTATCGATATCTCTGATTGTTGAAGCCATGATAAACTGTCATATAGTGTGTACAAGCAGCATCTACAACTAGGGTATCAGCACATAATTAAGTGTAAGCTGAGCTAGGTCATTTGCCATGGTACTAACTATTTGTAGGGCACTTTTTTGTTTAGGTCATATATATCCCCATGACTGCCAACCAAGTGACAGTAATCATTCGCTCCTTCCTCAACTCTGGGAATTTTAGCCAGAGCTGAGACAAAAGCTGTCTGAGACAGAATGCCACTAAGACAAACATGAGGGCGCTCTATGCTGTTGCCAGCATCCAACAAAAACAAAACAAACAAAAAAAAACAACAAAACATTTTGAATGTCCTAAGTCCAGAGTTATATTTCCTAATGTTTACTTGCTTATTATGTGTGTTTTGGGTGAGGGTTGCTAATCTAAGTCATGTATTTGCTTAGTTTTTCTGTTATTGGTTTATATTATCATAAGGTTATACTTTTATTGGATGTTTTTAATCTGACTGAATTAATTGTTTAATAGCATAGTAATGTTTATACTAAGTTAAAAAAACTTATAGTTGTGGTAGCATTTTGGAGTATCTGTCAGAGGATTCTTTGGTCACAGAGTTGAAACCTGAGCATTGGATGTGTTCTAGTGAAATTCTTAGCATTTATTGTGGTTGTTGTCATTGGCTGTTTCTTTTAACCATTTTGTAACCCCAGTGTGTTATTTCCTTAAGTAACTATTTTAAGTATATTGTGAAAAGCATGTATGAGATCATACGGTATGTTCACAATAGATACTCTGCATATGTTGTTGGAATGATTTGCTTTTATTCCCTTTTTACTCCCTCTTTGCCTGCTGGGTTTGTGATGATTCGTGAATTGCTTTTACTTCCGGCAGACTTTATTTTTCAGCTACACTCAAGTTTCTGTAGATGCAAGTAAGGTATTTTAAAAAAGTAAGAAAAAGCATGCATAAAACACAAAGGACTGGCATATGAGCTTGATCATAGAAAAATTACCTGTTTTTAAAGAAGGTATATGTCTCATTCCTGAAATCGGAGTCTGTAATTAATTCTGGAAACTAAATGAATTTCTGAATAAGGTGTTGGTTTTGTGAATGTTTTTGTTGTTACCTGTTCATCTACTTCTGTTCATTATAAATCCTTTGGAAAGGCAATTTTCATGTTTTCTGCATCATAAGAGGCTTCATAAAGGGCCTTAATCTATAAAAGTGATGTTTTTGCCATTGGTGTGTATTTCAAATCAACCCTGAACTATGGCTAGCCTTAGGTGAACTGGCACCCTAAGCAAAAGGCTGCATGGCATCCCCACTGCCTTTCCCCCCAACATCATCTACTAACAACCTAGAGCCCCCACTCCAGTCTGTCCTAACCACAACATCCAACTTCCTTTTTATTTCCTTTTTTCACAGTTTGTCTTACTCTTCAATTTCTTCCTGTATTCATTCATACAACACATCCTAACTAGACAAGACCACTCTGGTAACTGTGAGGGAAATAACTGCATTAAGCTGAGTGCCTGGGGCCTGCAAGGTCATCAGAAGCAAAGGGGTTCTACATGCCCCTAAGTGCATTTTATAGTTGTTTGAAAAAAAAACATCACCCAGTGATGGCCTGAACCAAAGTCATGTTTAAGGAAAGAAATTTAGTCGGAACTCTTCAACTTTGGGGTACCAGAATCCTTTCAACACACCACAACTGACCGAGGATACTGTAGAGTTGCTTGGCTCCCAGAAGCCAAAGGGTTTCTAGACGCTCTGCGATGCATTTTAGAGCTTGTTACGAACGTTTTGATCCAGTGATGGACTAAACAAAAATTATGAGCAAGGAAAGGAATTCAGTCTTACTTTTTACTTCAAAGAAAAATAAGCTGAACCAATGGCTTAATGCTTACGTTTGAAAAAATAACACTTCACACTAATCTGAAAAATCACATGACTGACAGATTCATACATTTTATCAAGGAACAGCACCTGCCTCCCTTGCTCCTACTCAAAAATAGTTCCTCCATCAGGTGTTAGATTAAGATTAACATTGTCAGAAATGGCATCAGTCATATATTTCAGGTTCCTGTTATGTATATGTATGTTTGTGTGTGTGTGTGCATCTGTATATATATCTATATATATATATCTATATATATATCTATATATATATATATATATATTGTGTGTGTGTCTACATATATATATATATATATATATATATATATATATATATATATGTATATATATATATATATATATAAATAGATAAAAAGATAAATAGATATATAGATATAGACATCTACACACACACACACACACACACACACACACACACACACACACACACACACACACACACACACACACACACACACATCATTTTATTGATTGCTACAATGTCGAATAGCAAAATAATCATCATCATCTTCTTTCGGCTCTTCAGATCACCTGTTTCCATTTCTTCCTGTCCTCTGTATCTTGCTCTGTCACACCAACCTGCATGTCCTCTCTCACCACATCCATAAACCTTATCTTAGGCCTTCCTCTTTTCCTGTTACCTGGTAGCTTCATCCTTAGTATCCTTTTGCCAATATACTCAGCATCCCTCCTCAGCACATGTCCAGACCAACGTAATCTTGCCTCTCTGGCTTTGTCTCCAAACCTTCCAACCTGGGCTGACCCTCTAATATACTTATTCCTAATCCTGTCCACCCTCATCACACCCAGTGCAAATCTTAACATCTTTAACTCTGCCACATCCAGCTCTGACTTCTGCCTTTTTGTCAATGCCACTGTCTCCAACCCATATAACATAGCTGGTTTCACTACCTTCTTGTAGACCTTCCCTTTCACTCTTACAGGTACTCGTCTGTTACAAATCACTCCTGACACTCTTCTTCACCCACTCCATCCTGCTTGTACTCTCTTCTTCACCTCTCTTCCACACTCACCGTTACTCTGAACTATTGACCCCAAGTATTTAAACTCATTCACCTTTCACCACCTCTACTCCTTGCATCCTCACCATTCTTCTGTCCTCCCTCTCATTCACACACATATTATCTGTCTTAGTCCTGCTGACCTTCATTCCTCTTCTCTCTAGAGCATATCTCCATCTCTCTAGGGTCTCCTCCACCTTTTCCCTACTCTCACTACAGAGCACAATGTCATCTGCAAACATCATAGTCCATGGGGACTCCTGGCTGATCTCATCTGTCAACCTGTCCGTCACCATTGCAAATAAGAAAGGGCTCAGAGCTGATCCTTGATGTAACCCCACCTCCACCTTAAACTCATCCGTCACTCCCACCACAGACATCACAGCTGTCACACTACCCTCGTACATATCCTGTACCAACCTTACATACTTCTCTGACTCTCCTGACTTCCTCATGCAATACCACAACTCCTCTCTAGGCACCCTGTCATATGCTTTCTCTAAGTCTACAAAAACACAATGCAACTCCTTCTGACATTCTCTGTACTTCTCCATCAACATTGTCAGAGCAAATATCGCATCTGTAGTGCTCTTTTCCGGCATGAAACCATACTCCTGTTCACTAGTCATCACGTCCCTTCTTAACCTAGCTTCCACTACTCTTTCCCATAACATCATGCTGTGACTGATCAATTTAATCTCTCTGTAGTTACTACAGCTCTGCACATCACCCTTATTCTTAAAAATCGGTACCAAAAACACTTTTTTCTCCATTCCCCAGTCATCCTCTCACTTTCTAAGATTTCATTAAATAATCTGGTTAAAAACTCCACTGCCATTTCACCTAAACACCTCCATGCTTCCACAGGTATGTCATCTGGGCCAACAGCCTTTCCATTATTCATCCCCTTCATAACTATCCTTACTTCCTCCTTGCTAATCCATTGTACTTCATGATTCACTATCCCTACATCATCCAATCTTCTCTCCCTCTCATTCTCTTCATTCATCAACCCCTCAAAGTACTCTTTCCATCTCCTTAACACACTCTCCTCGCTTGTGAGTATGTTTCCCTCATTATCCTTTGTCACCTTTACCTGCTGAACATCTTTCAAGCTCGGTCCCTCTGTCTAGCCAATCGGTACAGGTCCTTTTCTCCCGCCTTAGTGTCCAACCTTTCATACAACTCTTCATATGCCTTATCCATAGCCTTCGCCACCTCTCTCTTTGCCATGCACCTCATCTCCTTATACTCCTGTCTAATGAGACCAGAAATTCATGAGACAAGAAGGCCAAGGACTACTTTTTCAAGTACCCGGATTTGCCCCCTTCCACCCTTCTGGACTCAGGTTAGCCCTTGTTCCTGTGTTCACACAGATCAGGAGATTCAATGTTCAACATTGTTTGAACAGAGAGAACTCAGTATTCTTGCTTTGCCACGTTTTGGTCACTTTATTTAGCAATTTGATATTGTAGTGATAACTAAAACAATAGTAAACCCGTACACACATACATACGTCTACATATATATATATATATATATATATATATATATATATATATATATATGTGTATATAGTAAACAGGCACATATACATATGTATACATATATGCATTTATGTGTGTATATACATATATATATATATATATATATATATATATATATATGTAAATTATATATATATATATATATATATATATATATATATATATATATATATATATATACACATAGATACACATAGATATATATGTAAATATATATATATATATATATATATATATAAATATAAAAATATGTGTGTATTGATATAAATAGATGTATATAATATAGCATGTCTATATAGGATCATAGGAGATTACTAGTCTAACGGTTCTGGAACCCTTACAAGCCTAGCCAAGAGTTTATCCCCAGAAAAGTAAACCACAATCAGCACCTGTTGCCCCTGTCAATGAGGGACACAAGTGGAGCCCTTGGGACAAATTTATGGTTGCCCATCCACTCATCAAGGTTTTGCCTGAAGAAGGTCAGCCACGTACTTTGCTTGACATGTATGGGGAGTCTATTCCAGAGATGGGGCAGCCTCTGGGAGACAAATCTGTCTCTCGAGCAGGTTTTGTTAATGTCACATATTAGATTTAACCTTTCCGATTGGGTACTACACAAGGAGTTAGACTTATAGATATGGAGCATCTCTAGCTGAGCAGGGTCTGAGATTGCCTTGTAGGCAAGACACAGGTTACCTCTGAGCAATCTGTACGATATCTGTCATGCATGCCTCCTAGTCCCTACTCCCAAAAGGCTGCCACCAGCTGTTTACCCCTCTTATGTCATACTGGGATGAAACTGAAAAAAAAAAAGCAGCATATATTTCAACCGAGCTGTCAGAACAAACACGCACGCACACACAGACACACTCACATGTGTTTGTATGTATATATATATATATATATATATATATATATATAACTGAAATGATTTAAACAGGATAAGATCAGCAGTAAAAAGATCAGAAGAAAGTTAGTAAAGCTGAAAAATATCTACACTAACAAACACTGACAAAATTCATGTGATACTAGGGGAGGGTTTATGTGCCTTGTCCATTGTTGTGCAACCTTGTAGCTGGTATATATAATAAGCAGGGTTGTTGGGGTACAAGGGAGCTTAGTCCCCTCTAAAAACATTGACAAATGTGACATAATCTAACCTCATTTTCTCAATGATTTTATATATACCAACTCCGAGGTCACATAGCAGGGGAAAAAAGGACATAAACCTTCCTCTGGTTTAACTTCAGTTTTGTCAGTATTTTATGGTTTGATATATTTTTTGGTTTATCATTTTACTGTTGATCTTATGTTGTTTATATCATTTAGGTGCTCGTGTATACATACACAACATGCTTCCTTACCATTCATTACCCCCCCCCCCCCCCCTCCAAATAGCCATCTGTATATGCACCTGGTGTTTCATTGTGAGGACAGTGAAAAATTAATGATTAAAATAATGTTTCCAGTTTTTTATTGCTAAACAGTACACTGTTCTTTCGTGTTCAAACTGTAGTGACCCTCTATGAACACCTGTGAAGTTTGAAAGGAAAGTTAAAGAAATTCTGTCTACACTATCCCAATCCCTTCCCAGGCTATAGTAACCTGGGCAGAGCTCTTACATTTTAGGGGAAAACAAATAAATAATGGGATTGTCACCTACCCATCCTCCACACAAGCTGCACTGACATTTTGTACACAACTCTGAGTAGGGCCAGTTTTAGACTAGATGGGGTTCATTGCTATTATAGACATTTTTGTATACAGTTCAGAAGTCTAGTTGTGATAAAAGAAGTCTATGTGATATATTTCACCTTTGCTCCACACAAACAATTGACACACATTATGATATTCCATGTTGCTTCACACAAATCACATTAGTCATGTACACCAAGAGTAATGTGCAAACTGCCAGAATAATGTGCAGACTGCAGACAGCTAGTCATTTCCCCCCACAAGCAGCTACTGCAGTTGTACCCATTTTATCTTTGCATATCAGATGTTTAGTTAAGTATTCCATCTTATTTCACACAAATGTACATTAACCCTGCAAAGCCAAGTAGTTTCTGAGCAAGTGACGAGGGTGAATAACTTTCATCCAGACAACCCCACACAGTTGCTTCACACATTTAAGTATTCCAAGTTACTTCACTCAAATCACAAATCCAGGATAATAAATAAACAGCAGCAGCTAGTCATTTTCCACTGTCTACATCTTTAGAAATAATAGATATTTTATTTGTGCATATCTCAGATGACTAGGTTTTATTATATATTTTTGTCCTTATGCTACAAAATCCATCTACTAGTGAATACCTGTCAGCTTTCATTGTTTTTCCTAATGGTTTTGCTATGCCTTCACATTTTATGAAGGACATGGGAAAATCGTCAGGAAAAACAGTCATAGATTTTGAGATTTTCTGTTAAATTAGCAAGGATTACAGTCAGTAATGTCTACATTAGAGTCTGGTGCAAAATCTGCTGTTGTATTAAATTTTTATGTATAGTAAAATACACCAGCAGGTGGCTGCATCTCATCATAATGTTAAAAAAATGCTATCCCATCCAATTCCCTTTATCCCCATTTGACCCACCAATCTCCCTTAAATTAATAGCAATATTCTAGAGTCCTAACTCATCTCAACATTTTTCAAACAACCACCCTTATGTGGCCTGATAACCTTTGGCTTCTTCCATTTGGGGTAGAGCAAGCGGGAGGGGGAAGGTTCAGTTTTTTTTTTAATTTTACTTAAAACTAATACTTGACCATTACTTACCATTATACATATTATTACTGTAATATAGACATTATTGACTGTAATCTTCACTTATTTACCAGCAAATCTCAAATATACTAATCATTACTTATCATTTATTCGTACTTTTTGGTCTTATTACCTACCCATGCATCTTTCTTTTTTATTGATCCCCCTTGAGATGTCATTTAACCAGCCTGGCCCCAGTGTCCATTGTCCATACCAGGCCTACCAGCTTGTCTTCCATCTCACTGCACTTACTCCTTTATTTCTGGAGTTGGTTGTGAATCTTAAGGACAACCTGGAGGAGGTCAGCCATCTTTGTATCTGTCCTGGGGGGGAATTCCTTATATGCCCTACCCACACCCTGCCCCATTTCCCATAGTTGCTATGTCACTAAAATCAGGAATGGATTTGCACAGTATTTCAAATGCAGCTCTTTGCATCATGCACAGTTTCCCTCAGGAGCACACCAGGAACATGTTCTACTGGGATTGGACTCTGCATCTGTCCAGATCCCAAACAAGACTCACTTTGGAACAGTGTATGTCCCAGTTCTAAATATCTGACCACACACTTGAAAAAGAAGTCATGTCTTACAATAACTTTCCAGCTGTGTTGTCGATCTTCACTAATCCTTGACTGTGGGCTCTCGGAACTGACTCGGATGTTTTTCCAGGTTGCGCCTCCCAAAGCTCTTTAGCTAGGCTCTACCCATAATGCTCCTTACTAAATTACCTCAGACCTTGTTTGCCACTTCATGGTGTCAGACATGTTCAACCAATCTCTCAAGCTTGGGGAGTTTATTATTGTGAGTTTCTTTCATTTTTGTCTTTATCTTTCTCTTCTTAATGGTTTAAAATTTAGCATTTTGAAATTCAGCATTATAAGCTTTCATTATAATGAGATTCAATCAAATGAGTTTTCAGTATTTTGAAAATTAGGTACTGTGTTCTCAGTCAAATGAAATTCGGTATTTTGAGTTTTCAGTCATGTGAAGTAGAACCCCATATGTGACATCTGTTAAATATCTGTTTATGATTCCTAAGATTCCTTGTTGTGTTGTTGACATGTTCTCTATTTCATCTTTTCTTTTTAATGTGCACATAAATTCCACTGTTGATTGATCTAGCTGTTCTGGAATCATTTACTTTGATGATCTATTTTTCTGGTTAGTTTTATATAGTTGTATGGCAGTTTTATGGGCAATTTTATCTTTTAATTCTTGTGCATTTGTATGAATAGTTTTCTTCCTGTGAATGTTTATGTTATTTTATGTGACAGTCTTTCTTTTTTACTGTTTAGTTCACTTTGTGGTTTATATTTGCTGTGCAGTTGTCTTATCTCTCTTTTGCTCTCTCTCTCTCTTTTTATTTATAATAATCCATTAGTTTCATGATTTCCTTTTGGTTAAAATTTATGAGAACCATGTCTCTTTCAAGAGTATATTCCCAATGATTTTGCCCTATCAGTGTTTTCTTTACCTCAAGCTTCCTGACAAAGTTTTCATTGTGTTTTCTGTTAATGCACATGGCTGCACAAGTGTCAGTATGTGTTTTGTACTTTTACTTTAGAATCTTCCATTTCTTCACTTGTTTGTCTTTCTGGGCAAAAAAAAAAAATCCATATATCCATGCATCCACAACACTTTTTTTCCATTTTTGCATGATTTATTTATTTTTTATAATATTGTTATGTAATTCTGTGTGTAGATTATTAAGGGAGACTTTATAGGTTCATAGGTTCATAGGTTCGTACTAGGCTATCTGCCCTAGGGCATTTATAAGCCTAGCCAGAGTGTGTGTGGCTTTCACCATCCCTTAGGATGAGAATACTACGCCCTTTTAGGGTTTAGTTTACTGTGCCTCTGTCTAGTAGTGACACAGAGATGACCCCCGGGGTAAACCTACGATCTCCCATCCACTCGTCAAGATTTCTCTTGAATAGAGTCAATGAGGGGCTCTGCCTAACATGGACTGGGATTCTGTTCCAGAGTGTAGGGAGCCTCTGGGTTATGAATCTGTCCCTCCAGCATGTCCTATTTATTTCTGTGTTGAGGTTTAAGTCTCTTGCTCTCGTGGCTCTGATGGATTTGGATTTTCTGAGGTGGAGCATGTCCATTAATTCCGGATTGGACATGGCCTTGTACATCAGGCACAGATCACCTCTGAGTAGGCGGTATGCGACTGAATAGAGCTGGAGATTTTTCAGTCGGGCAGCATATGACATATGTTTAAGACCCTTTATCCTCTTGGTGAGGAACTTTTGAGGTCTTTCCAACTGCTGCAGGTGTCGGGTGAGATACATCCCAAATGGGGCATTGTACTCAATCATTGGCCTGATAAGAGAAGAGTACAGGGGCACAATGACTTCTCTTGATCTAGATGTGAAACCCTTCATGATACGGTGGGCAATATAGAAGGTCTTCCTAACCACTTTGGCAATGTGAGTGTCAAATGAGAGGTTACTGTCAACCTGGGTCCCTAGGTCCCTGATTACCTCTTCCGTACTTAATGGATTACCACCTATGTGGTAATTTGTGGGTACCTTGTTTTTCCAAAGGGTATGACTATACATTTTTTGGTGTTCAGCTTAAGGCCATGGCTCTGGCACCAATTATCCGTTTCTATGAGGCCTCTCTGAAGGATGTTTGTGTCCGCTGGAGTATCAATTATGGCACCCAGTTTGCAGTCATCTGCGAACTTTGTCAGCCACAATCCTCCTATGTTTGCCTGTACCTCAGAAAAATAAATTCCGAACAAGAGGGGTCCCAGGACTGAGCCCTGTGGGACACCGCTTGTGACTGGCTTAGAGTCTGACATAGCTCCAGCAACTCTGACCCTGTGGGTTCTGTCCTTGAGCCAGTTTGCAACCCATCTTGTGACATATGGGTTTACATTTAAGCTGGTGAGTTTGTCTATGATGCCCGAGTGGGGTATTGTGTCAAAGGCTTTTGCAAGGTCAAGGTAGGCTGTGTGAACTGCCTTACCCTCATCAATGGCCTTAGTGACTGTTTCAAAAAAGTCGACCAAGTTCAAAAGGCAGGATCTGCCCTTGACAAAGCCAAATTGGGTAGGATCCAATGTCTGTAGGTCCCCAATGTCTTTGTTTATGAGTTCCATAATGATCCTCCCCATAGCTTTGCAGACCAGGCTTGTCAAGCTTATGGGGCGGTAATTTCCAGGGTCCGTAGAAGCACCGCCTTTGTGAAGTGGGGCCACTGTTGCCGTACGCCACTCTTTGGGTACGTATCCTGTAGTAAGGCTAAGATTAAACAGCAGCCTTATGTGTGGGTTTAGTTCCTCTTGAAGTTCATGTAGCACACAGCCCGGGACACCGTCCGGTCCCATTGATGCTGTGTTTTTAGCTTTAGAGAGGACGTCTCTCACCTGGGCATCTGAGATGTTAGGGAGGTTACACTCTGCTGGGATAGTTATTTCTCCTTTTGGGGGGGGGGGGGGAGGAGAAATTTGCACTGAACCTGTCTGCCAGAATGTTGGCAATGTCAGTGGGTTCAGTGTATTTTGTGTCATTTTGGACTAACTCTGAGCATATCTGGGAGTTTCCACCCAGGTTTCTAACATAGCTAAAGAAGGCCTTGTGATTGTCTTTTGTGTCTTTTGCAATTTTTCTCTCAAAGTTGGCCTTGGATGATTTTATGAGTGATCGTAGTTTTTTGCTAGTACTGATCAGAGATGCCTTCCCTTTTAGGGATTTTGCTCTGTCATGTAGTAGCTTCCTCCTCCTGTTGTAAAGTTTGTTTATGGCTGGGGTCCATCAGACCGGGCGCCTGCCTTTGGGGGAATGGGTCTTGGTTTTATTTGGGATTGCATGATCTATGCATTCTTGAAGGTGCCCGTAGAAGGCATTTGCAAAGGATTCAGCAGTGTGGGTTGTGGTTTCCACTGGCCCAGGGGCCTTGAAGGATACCACTTCAGTCTTAAGAAGTGTGAAGTTGGCTTTTGAGAAGTTCTTCACTGTGGTCTTTTGTGCAGGGGGTGGGGGCAGGATGTGGATTTCCAGTGAGATTAATTTATGGTCTGATCTTACCAAAGAGGGATATACTTCCAGTGTGGAGCATTTTGTCCCCATGTTTGTGATGATCAGGTCTAGTATATTGTCTACTCTTGTGGGAATGGTGACTAGTTGTTCCATTGCATTTGAGTTTATGAATTCTAGGAACCTTTGGGCTAGGGTGTTGGGGCTTGAGTAATGTTCCCAGTCTATGTTTGGGTAGTTGAAGTCTCCCAAAATGATGGTATTTGGAGAGACATTCATACTCTCCAGTGTCTTCAGGAAGGCTGTGTGGGGTTCCTGAGTTTGAGAGGGTGGTCTGTAGCATGCTACAAACTGTAAGGCAGTTTTGCCTATGGTTAGTTGCACCTGGATGGTCTCCGATGCTTCGTGCGTTGCCACTAACCTGGAGGTGTGGGTATCTTTGATGAATATGGATACTCCCCCTCCTTTTGTGGATACTCCCCCTCCTTTTGTCCTTGTTTTAATTAGGGGTATGTTTATGAAATTAACATTTTTTTTGAGAGTTTTATGATTAAAAAACAAAAAAAGAACTTCAGCATCAAGTGAGAAAACAAAACCAGAACTAAAAAATAGAGCTGTAGCTTAGCAAATTTAATATTTAAGCAGTTTCATCTTAAATTTTAACAGATTTCTTCAGAAACATGACTATAACACACAAGACAACTTGTTTTATAAGCTTAATAAACAGTGTGGTTTGACAAGAAGTATCATGTGACAAAAAAATCATACAACAGAAAAAGTCAACTGACACAATAAAAAATACTTAAGTTTTACTGAAAAGTGTGTGTGTGTGTGTGTGTGTGTGTGTGTGTGTGTGTGTGTGTGTGTGTGTGTGTGTGTGTGTGTGTCTATTAGCTCAACCAAGCACAGCAAAACATCCAAAATATTGCTGTAAAAATGTCAAAACATGGAATTATGGCACATTGTGTGCATGCTCTAAAGATTATCCCAGATTAGGCTAATGCAACAGCAAGTGATGTTACAGTGGGCATGCTCCCCCTGTACCCCAAAGAGGGGTTCCCGACATGGGAACTAATGATCTTGTGCACATTTTGTCCATCTGTTTCTATCGACAAAATGGTGTTAACTAAGCAGATATCAACATAGTGCTAATTCAATCAAGAGTAATACACCCATATGTTTATATATTTGTATGTAGAATATACCCTTTTACCCACTACAGTGCAATCTCAGGGTTGATATATATAATTTACAGGGAGAGTGGTGATGCAGAAGGGCTTTCCTCCCTGCAAAAACTCTGATTTGGGTGGTTTGGTTTTCAGTGTTACGGAACGCCAGTCATATGGTCTCAACCATATGAAGCTTGACGTTCCATAATACAGATGTTATGATATGTATCTGTATGTGGGTCTATGCCAGATGATCGAGTTTTCAGAAAGTTGAAATTCATATGGTCAAGACCATATGATCGAGTTTCCGAAAACTTGAAGATCAAAAAAATAAAAAAAACACAAAAATATACCTTTTTATGTTTTTGCATGGGAGCAACCCCCCCCCTTCACCTCACATGTGGGGGTCTGTGCCCCCCCAACACCACCTGCAAATTATATATACCAACTTTGAGATCGCACTACATAAATTTCCTGATCCGCACTGTACAGCGATCTCTATTCAAAAGCTTCGGGGTTTAAAAAATTTGATCATAATGTCTCCTCATATGAATTTCAAATTTCTGAAAACTCAGTCAACTAATAGGGTCCCCTTATTTATGAAGATATTATACTGTTGTGAAAATAGCAAACGTAGGTATATAAGATGAAAAACATAAACATTGCATGTCATAGCTTTGTTGATAATTTAAAAAAAAAATGGCTATTGATACCCTGTCATTTAAGCCTGGATGTTTTTGATGCAACTCAGATTAACTCTTTGTATTACAGGGTAGTTTCCCATAGGCCACCTCTGATATTAACAGGCACCTTTTCTAACATTTATTTAAAAAATCCTACAAATGAAAGTTTCAAAACTGCATTTTTGACATACTGTTTTTTACTGTCATGCATATGTTCCTGTATTGTTTTAAAAAGTTACCCCTTAGTTTTCTTTACATAATATGGATCACATGAGAGGCAGCCAGCTAAATATACTATAAAGTTCTTGCATATGAATTTTCCCATACATGGGATAGTCCTCAGATAGTATGTAACAATCACATAACAGCTTTCATGAATGAGGCCACTGTTTGTAGAAGCTGTAGTGTCTCATAATCCCATTTCCTTTTTGATATTAAAAGCCTTGTCATTTTTCTGAAAATTTGATTTTTTTCTACTATTACTATTGTAAACCAGTGTAGGTCTACCATCTAACAATATTTTCTGTTCTTCATCAAAGTTCATGGTTCATAGGTTCATAGGTTCATACTAGGCTATCTGCCCTAGGGCATTTATAAGGCTAGCCAGAATGTGTTTGGCTTTCACCACCCATTTTAAATTTATTTTGCTATGCCCTTTTTCGAGGTTAGTATACTGAGCCTCTGTCTAACAGTGACACATAAGTGATACCCGGGGTAAACCTATGATCTCTCATCCACTCATCAAGATTCCTCATGAAGAGAGTCAATGAGGGACTCTGCCTAACCTGGACTGGGATTTTATTCCAGAGTGAAGGGAGCCTCTGGGTTATGAATCTGTCCCTCCAGCATGTCCTATTTATTTCAGTGCTGAGGTTCAAGACTCTCGAGCGCGTAGCTCGATGGGATTTGGATTTTCTGAGGTGCAGCATGTCCATTAATTCCGGGTTGGACATGGCTTTATACGTCAGGCACAGATCGCCTTTGAACAGGCGGTATGCCACTGAGTAGAGCTGGAGTTTCTTTAACCGGGCAGCATATGGCATCTGTTTGAGCCCTTTGATCCTCTTGGTGAGGTTCTTTTGGGGTCTTTCCAGTTGCTGCAGGTGTCTGGCAAAGTACATCCCAAAAAGGGGCATTGTACTCAATCATGGGCCTGATGAGGGATGAGTAGAGGCACGATGACCTCCCCTGATCTAGATGCGAATCCCTTCATGATTAAGTGGGCTATATAAAATGTTTTTCTAACCACTTTGGCCACGTGGTTGTCAAATGAGAAATTGCTATCAACTTGGGTCCCCAGGTCCCTAATTACTTCTTCTGTACTTAATGGATTACCACCTATGTGGTAATTTGTGGGCACTTTGTTTTGCCAAAGGGATGACTATACACTTTTGGCATTTAGCTTGAGGCCATGGCTCTGGCACCAGTTGTCTGTTTCTATGAGGCCCTTTTGGAGGATGCTTGTGTCGGCTGGAGAGTCGATTATGGTGCCCAGTTTGCAGTCATCTGCGAACTTGGTCAGCCACAGTCCTTCCGTGTTGGCCTGTACCTCCGAGAAATATATACCGAACAAGAGAGGTCCCAGGACTGAGCCTTGTGGGACACCACTTGTAACTGGTTTGGAGTCTGACATGGCTCCAGCAGTTCTAACCATGTAGGTTCTGTCCTTGAGCCAATTTGCAATCCATCTAGTGACATAGGGGTTTATATTTAAGCTGGTGAGCTTATCTATAATGCCCGTGTGGGGTATTGTATCGAAGGCTTTTGCGAGGTCCAGGTAGGCTGTGTGGACCACCTTCCCCTCGTCAATGGCCTTGGTGACTATTTCAAAGAAATCAACCAAGTTTAAGAGGCAGGATCTGCCCTTAACAAAGCCGAACTGGGTAGGATCCAGTGTTTGTAGGTCCCCAATATCTTTATTTATGAGGTCCATGATGATCCTTTCCATAGCTTTGCAGAGCAAGCTAGTCAGGCTTATGGGGCAATAGTTTCCAGGATCCATTGAGGCACCACCTTTATGGAGAGGGACCACTGTTGCTGTACGCCACTCTTTGGGCACATATCCTGTAGTAAGGCTGAGATTGAACAGTAGTTTTATGTTTGGGTTTAGCTCTTCTTGGAGTTCATGTAGGATGCAGCCCGGGACACCGTCTGGTCCCATTGATGCTGTGTTTTTTGCTTTGGAGAGGGCGGCTCTTACCTGAGCATCTGAGATGTCAGGGGGGCAGCACTCTGCTGGGATAGATATTTGCCCTTTTGGTGGGGGGGAGGGGGAGTTTGCACTGAACCTGTCAGCTAGGATGTTGGCAATGTCTGTGGGTTCGGTGTATTTTTTGTCATTTTGGACTAATTCTGAGCATATCTGGGAATTACCACCCAGGTTCCTAACATAACTAAAGAAAGCCTTGTGATTATCCTTAGTGTCCTGTGTAATTTTTCTCTCAAAGCTGGCCTTAGACAATTTTATGTGTGCCCGTAGTTTTTTGCTAATACTGATCAGTGATGCCTTCCCTTTTTGGGATTTTGCTCTATCATTTAGTAGCTTCCTCCTTCTATTGTATAGTTTGTTTATGGCTGGGGTCCACCAGACAGGACGTCTGCCTTTGGAGGATTGGGTCTTGGTTTTATTTGGGATCGCATGATCCATGCATTCCTGAAGGTGTTCATAGAATGCGTTTATAAAGGATTCTGCAGTCTGGGCCGTATTTTCCACAGGCCCGGGGGCTTTGAAGGATTCCACCTCAGTTTTGAGGAGTGTTTAATTTGCTTTAGAGAAGTTTTTCACTGTGGCTTTCTGGGCAGGGGGTGGGATCGGGATGTGAATATCCAGTGAGATTAGTTTATGGTCTGATCTTACCAGTGAGGGATACACTTCTGGTCTGGAGCATAGAGTCCCCATGTTGGTGATGATCAGGTCCAGTATGTTTTCCCCTCTTGTGGGAGTGGTAACAAGTTGTTCCATAGCATTTGAGTTTATAAATTCTAGGAACCTTTGGGCTAGGGTGTTGGAGCTAGAGTAATGCTCCCAGTCTATGTTTGGGTAGTTGAAGTCACCCAATATAATGGTGTTTGGAGAGACCTTCATATTTTCCAGTGTTCTCAGGAAGGCCGAGTGGGGTTCCTGGGTTTGGCAGGGTGGTCTGTTACAGTAGCCGTAATAATGTTAGCATCTGTGATACATGATAACACTAGAGTGTGTGACATCTTAACATTTCTAATAGCAGGTATTCTTAACACAAAATCTTTGCCTAAAATTTGGGAGAATTTTTTTTTGTTAATCTGTCATAACCTTGTTAACATTGAAGAACAGCAGAACTGAGATCTTGCACAGAAAAAAGATGGTGTGTGTGTGTGTGTGTGTGCGTGTGTGCGTGTCTGTGTGTGTGTGTGTGTGTGTGTGTGTGTGTGTGTGTGTGTGTGTGTGTGAGATCAGTTGACTTTTGATCAGCAGTCACTGGCTTTTTTTTCTGTTCAACAATATGAATTGTCAACCATCTGTCAAGTAACCCAAACAAATACACACACACGCACACACACACGCACACACATAGACACACACACACACACACACACACACACACACACACACACACACACACACAGATATATACACCAAACTAAAGGGCAAAACAGACAGTCGGGCAAAACAAAACTACAAGAAAGACCAAGCAAACCTCTTGACCAGCTATTCCTATCTTGGCTGGAGAGTGTGTGGCTTCCATTTTGTATATATAAGTGCATCTCTCGCAAGTCTGAATGTTGGGAAGTAAGAGGAAAGGGATGTTAGTGTACATGAGGCAGTTGCTACATTGCCTCAGGATGCCCAAGTTCACCAGGTTAATAGGAGAAAGCACTGTAGAGCCATGGGAATCAGTGTTTCAACTGTCAGTGGGAGTGGTAAGCACTAGGCAGCCTATCTACCACAAGAGGAGTGGTTTCTGGCCCAGAAATTGTAGTTTATTGGCCATTTGGTCAGTTTTTTCTATATCTTTCAACTTTCTGATTTAAAAGCCCACATTTGCACTTGTTTCCTGCCTTTCCTGTAACTAGTCAAGTCCAGATACAGATTTGCTGTATCCAAGACTGTCTGTAAGCTTCTGAGTGGTATGAAAAAGTCTGCTTGTTCTCTCCTCTCCTGCACGTTTACTAGCTTATTAGTCTAGCACTTTACCAGACTTCTTGTAGCAATTATTGTAGCACCCAAAAGTGCTGCCAACACTAAACATTCTACAAGGAAACAGCTCCAGTACTTATTATTAATACCCACCCCTTCCAGGCATGTCTAAAGGTCAGTTTCCTGTGCTTTCTCCTATAAACCTGGTGAACTTGGGCATCCTGAGGCAATGTAGCAACTGCCTCATGTACACTAACATCCCTTTCCTCTTACTTCCCAACATTCAGACTTGCGAGAGATGCCATGGCCTTAAGCTCAATGCCAAAAATGTGTCACCATCCCCTTTGGGAAAAACCCAGTTCCCATGAATTACCACATTGATGGCAGTCAACTGAAAACAGAAGGTGTTATAAGAGATCTGGGAACAAAGGTTGACAGCAACCTCTCTTTTGGCCACCACATTGCCACTGTGGTCAGAAGGTCCTTCTATGTGGCACATCTCATTACTAAGGGTTTTGCATCCAGGAAGAAAGAGGTAATTTTTTCCCTCTACGCTTCCCTCATTAGGCTAATCATTCAGTACACTGCCCCATTTGACATATACCTCACACTAGACACCTGCAACAACTGTAGAGGCCACAAAAGTACTTCACAAAGAGGATCCTAGGCCTTAAACACTTGTCCTATATGGACAGACTCAAAAAACTCCAACTATTTTCTGTCTCATATCACCTACTTAGAGGTGATCTCTGCTTGACTTACAAAGCCATGTCTGACCCAGCTCAGTTAGAAATGCTACAGCTAAAGAAATCCCAATCCCTCCACACCACATGCTACAGAGACCTCAACCTCATCATCGCAATCAACAGAACAAGCTGAATGGAGAGGTTCATAACCCAGAGACTGCCCTTGCTATGGAATACACTTCCCATACATGTCAGAGTACCTCACTAGCCCTCTTCAAGAGAAATATTAATGAGTGGATGGGAAGTAGAAAATATATGCCGTGGACCACTCCAGTGGCTCTGCTCAACAGAGGCACTGGGAACTAAGGTCGGGTGGCACGATACCAGGGTAATCCTGTGGGCTAGGCTTGTAAAGGTTCCAGGGCCATTAGCCTAGTACACATCTATGAACCTACATGGCTTCTGAATGCCAATAATTTTTATGTGTCACCCTTTTTTTTCTGATCTTGCCAGTAGTGTCCGTGATATGATTATACTGTGCTAGCAAGCACAGTAAAAGTGCAAAATACATCATGTGTAGAGCCAGCTGGGTTTGGCTGTATTGGTCTGAATGTCCCATGAGTGACTTAAAAAAGTAAAAGCCTTCTCTACAGTAGGTTTAAGGTAGAACACAGTGAAGACTCATATATACTTTATATATTGGTGTGCGTGTGTGTGTATGTATATATATATATATATATATATATATACACGTCCCCTTCACATGGTCAACATTTCAGAAAGCTGAAGACCATATGGCCAAAACCATATGATTGACTTTTAGAATGTCAACCATGAGGAACAGGCATCTCCGTACAGTGCAGAATGGAAAGATGTCCATCTTCTGCACTGTAGTGCGATCTCAGAGTTGGTATATTTAAGTTTTGGGGGGGTATGGGGTGGAGCCCCCATGGGTGGTGCAGGGGGTAAATTATTGTTATGTTTTTCTTTTTTTTTACATGATTGACATTTCAAAAGTCAATCATATGGTCTCGGCCATATGGTCTACGGCTTTGTGAAATATCGATCATGTAAAGTAGATCCATATACATATATATATATATATATATATATATATATATATATATATATGTGGATCACCTTCATTTCATTGACAGTTCATTTCACCGGCACTCAACTCAGCAGGTCCAATTCACTGACACTTCATTTCACCGACACTCATTTCATCGAAAATTATATATGGCCTATTCTCCACTGTAGAGCAACCCTGGAGTTAGAATATATAGTAAGGAGGGAGGTGTGGGGGCGAAGCCCCCCACATACTGTGATTCTATAATGGTTTGTTGGTAATAGTTATCCATTGCACTTGTAAGAATGCATCTGTATACTGTAAAACGTTTATGATATGTGGCTGGCTTCAGCCCCACACCCAACATTGTGGGGGGCTGTGCCCTCCACACCCCCTTACTATATATTCTAACTCCAGGGCTGCTCTACAGAGGAGAATAGGCCATATATCATTTTTGAAGAAATGAGTGTCGGTGAAATGAAGTGCTAGTGAATTGGGCTTGCTGACTTGGTTGTTGGTGAAATGAACTGTCGACGAAATGAAGGTG